>NC_135224.1:1167500-1237500 GCF_052324685.1 Brachyhypopomus gauderio
GATGAACCGACTGGTTTTTGACTGAGTGGTCCAAGCAAAGTCTTGACAACAAAAGTTCTTTTAAAATGATTTATATAGAATATAATTAAATGCAATATAATAGAAGTATACGTGGTACAAACTCTTCAGTGCACTGGTGCTAGTTTGCCTAGGAATCTACTTAACCCAAGTGGATCTCAGCAGTGTCCAAGCGAAAAGCCTCTCGTGCTGGGCGATGTCCTTTCTTTCATACTCTCTGTCCATAAGTTTGGATTTGTTAAGTTTCGATAACTCCCCAATCCTGGCTGCTCTCCATGGAAAATCACCTGCTCCTCTTCTCCCAGCCTGTGTGCCTGGTTATCTAAAAACTGCTTGCTACACATCCTGCACTGAATAGGCCCCTTCTGTTCTCCTCAAGGCCACTGAGGCCTCCTTACTCCTGCTTTCCCACAGTCTTCCTGAAAAACACTAAATTGACACATCAAGTTATTAGCCTTTAATTTTCTTTTTTCCAACATTCCCCCTTTTAGACCAAAACATTGGTCTAACTCTAGTCTAATACTAAAATCTATCTAGCCCAGTGCACTTATTAAAAGAAAGACAATCATAAAAATCCCTAAATGTGTATACATTCATAGTGTGACTATGTCAGTTAGTACAACGTCTATGTGTTCTTTTATGTGATTGGTGGGTTCTGGATCACTCCCCAGTCGTGGGCCGAGACCTTTCAGACTATTCGGAGATGCCCCCCTTCATCTCCCACGGTCTCGTGACTTGACGTTGTCCCCGAGACCCAGGTCCCGCCTGGTGGGAGATCACCTCGACCCGTTCTATTAATGTGCCCATGTGTCATGCATATTACTTTTAAACTAGTGAATCAGCTTTCATGTGCTGTTGGTTGTGCTCTAATGTGTGGTGCGTCTTCATTCTTCATCAGTCGCAGACGCTGCCAATACCTACAAAGCAAGCATAATTAATCAAAAACAACAAGTTTTTCACACAGAATCGTCTTCTTCAGATGATATGTCATCATCCTCCGCCATCAGTGGCATAGTGTATGGTGGTGGGTTCTTTGCGTCCCCCTTCTCAATCGCGGCTGTGATCAACCTTTGGGTGAGAGATCTGATACATGGTATACAACAACATCCACAAATAACAACAATTGCAATAAACACTGCTACTGACATAAACAAGGACATAATTAGTGCCTTCCATTTCCCAAACACCTTCGTGAACCACTCCTCCATGGGGTTACTGATACCTAAGGCCTCCTGCATCTCCTTAGATAAAGCCTTCAGTCCGTCCAGAGCTCTGGTCACCGACCCGTCCGGTGCGGTGTTATTGGGAATGAAGGTACAACAGTTGTCGCCAAACATGAAACATACACCCCCTTTTTCCGCCAGGAGCATATCTAGAGCCATTCTGTTTTGTACGGCCATCAGTGAGGTAGCTCTCAGTTGTTCACTCAGCCCCTCTATTGCGTCTCTCGTTAGGTTGGTTAATCTCAGTACATTGTAATGGACAAAGTTGATCCTATCTACATTCTTGTTCGGTGTTACTGGAAACAAGGCTGATATAATTGGAATGTTCTCAAAGCCCGTAGCTATTTGATCAACTAGCTTGTATTCATTGGGAACCCCCCGAGGCACTCCTATGGAGTCAATGTATGTTGGTGACCCTATGGACAAATCAAAGGCATCACGCTTCTTTCTCCCTTGGGCTGTAGCAGGCTGCGGTGTGATTTCCCTCAGCCCTATCATTGTTATTGGTGTGATTAGTCTAACCATAGCACAGATTCCTTTAGCTTTTCCTGGTATTAATGCCAACAGAGTGTGTCCTCCGCAGTACCACCAGATCCCTGCCCGGGCTACTCTCCCTATCCCCGGGACCTTCGTTGTGGCGTTACACCAATCTGGTTCAATTTCTCCCACACTCATGATTGCGTCTTTCTCGGTCAAGTTAAAACATTGGTATTGCCCTGTAAGTTTCACTGGCACGAAAGGAGCGTTACCTCCTTCCAAATTTTTGACATACGGAAAAATACTGTCCAGGCTGGAACAATTTGAGGTCGTAATACTTCTCACCTTAGTTAAATTCAACATACACTGATATCCTACTAGATCTGTTTCAGGATTCAGTGGGGCTGGTGAGGTCATTAACGCGGGTCGGGCCGCTGCACAGGCCACACAACCTTCTAACCCATTTTCTCTACTGTTTTGTTCTAGCCATGACAACCACAAATTCGAGCCGCTGTAACCGGTTGCTAATTCTATTAACTGCTGGGATGATAATTTAGTGAATCTGTATTTCTGCCTCAGGTTTTGCTGGACTGAGCAGCTTGGGTTTGGCTAAATAGCTGAGTTTAATTATTCCCCATATGTCACGTCCTGATTGCTCCACCCCCAGGGTGAAGTACAACGGTCTGTTATTACCCCATATCTGCCCATTCCATTTGACAGAAAAAGTTACTGGATTTTGGGACACGTGATAGTCTCGCTGAAACGACACATCGACCCACCATTTGCTCAAAGAGGTCGTGGACGGGTTACCCTTCTTATCTCCTAATGTCGGTTTCCATCTCCCCGAGTACTTTATCACTGACCCCCAACCAGGACACCAGTCTGCACTATAGAAACTCCCCCTTCCTTGACAGCCCGCATTAACTTGATTGGTCCAACATATGTACAAATCACATCCTCTGTATGAGACATTGGCTCCCCCGCAGTCCACTACCTCACATAAGTCAAAAGTCCAGCTCGAGGCTGTACCATCTCTATAACTCAATTCCACACCTCCGTATGTCCGTACACACCGGTCCTTGGATTGTCCTACTGGCCTGGTTCCAGCTTCTCTTGGTTTTCTTACTTTAAAGTCTATTTTCTCTGGTTTGGTCGCGTTTACTAGCGGGTTAGGGCTGTGGATCTCATCGGGCCTCACCTCTTTGCAGACAGTGTGATTGTCGTCCCACCGACACAAAGTTACGTTCACGTTATTGGGTTGTTTCTGATTTCCTACACTAAATATTACCATCGCTCCTATTATCACCGCGGCTAGAAACGTTCCCCCCCATAGCCAAGTCCATGTTCTCAAAGTTAATCTCCCTACTCTAACATATTGTTGGTACTGAGCCTCATCTGGACGTCCGACACGTCCCGACAACATGTCTCTTATTTCCCACAGTTCCATCCTAGGATGGAAGATGGTGCACCACCACCTTGGTACCGGTTGGTTTAAGTAAAGTTTTAATGATTGGGAATCAACTCATTTTGCAACCATTTTATGACTGATTTTGAATCTTCCTTTTTGGTTGGTATAGCTTCTACCCACTTGGTGAATCTGTCTACCATGACCAACAGGTACCTGTACCCCCTTACCCTGTTGTCTGGCCCCATGTCTGTGTAATCGATCACAATCTCCTCAAATGGCCTCGCGGGCACTGGGTATCCTCCAATTCTCACCCGGTATGGTTTCTTTACATTGTATGACTGACAGATATCACATTCGCTCACGTATTGCTTCACATGGTCTCTGAGGTATGGATGCCACCATAAACATTCTAATTTGGTCACCATGGCCGACACTCCGGAGTGAGTTGGCCCATGTGCTTCGCATAGTGTCAATTTCATCTTCTCTAAGGGCAAAACTACCCTCCCTTCTGGACTCCTCCAGAGTCCTTTGGTGACTGTGGCTCCCCGGTCTATCCACAATTGCTTCTCATAGACCGTGGCTTGTTCTTGGATCTGTGCCAGGTGGCTCTCTGTCAACTCAGGCATGTTATGAGTTTCCAGCAACAACAAGCTCTGTGGGTTGTACCCTCCAGCAGCTTTGGCTGCTCTGTCAGCAGCTTCATTACCTCTAGAAACAAAACTGTCATTACCCTGATGTCCTCTTACCTTTATCACTGCCACTTCTTTGGGTAACATGATAGCTTCACTCAACTCATGTACTGCTCTCAAATGTTTGATTGGCTGTCCTGTGGCGTTAGTGTACCCATTATCCATCCACCTGACTAGTTCATGGTGGATGACCCCGTGCACGTATGCTGAATCTGTGTAAATGTTCACAATCTGACCTGACGCGTGTTCCAGTGCTCTAGTGAGTGTGACCATTTCTGCCAGCTGAGCTGAAGCTGGTTGTGGAACCCCTCCTGATTCCACCTCCTCCCATTCTTCCCCACATGCTTGTACCACAGCGTAAGAGGCCTTCAGTTCGTTACCTTGTCTCCAACAACTCCCATCTGAACAGAGTTCCCATGCTCCTGGTTTAGTAATTCTGACCTTGTGCAGTTCTGGTCTGAGCTGAATGTATCTTTCTGTGGCGTCAGCGCAGTCATGTGGTGTCGCATCTTCGGCTACTTCAATGTTATCAGTCAGATTCACAAGTTTTGACGCAGTGTTGTACGTGATGTGTGGCTGTGTGAGTATGGCTTTTATCTTGTTCTGTCGTGCTCTTGACAAAGAAAAGGCTTGTGAGTTTATGAACGCCATTACTCCGTGATTGGTGCTGACTATTAGTGGGTGACACATTACCAAGTGTGCTGTCTTCTCTATCGATGTGGTGAGTCCTGCCATGTATGTTGTGCATGGTCCTGTTCCTATCACTGGTTGATCTAATTTGGAACTGTGAAAAAATAAAATGTTCCTTCCTTCACTCTCCCCCTTCTGAAAGAGACAAGCATGAACATGATTGTCTCTTACAGAAACATTTAAATGAAAAGGTTGTGTGTAGTCTGGTGCTGCTAATTCAGTAGCGCTAGCAAGTGCTTGTTTCAGAGTTATGAAATCCCTCTCTGCCTCAACCGTCCAGTCAAGCTCCACCTTCCTGTTACTTAGACCTTTTGACACTGCGAGTTTTCTGAGGCTGTGAGCTAAATCACTGTAGTTAGGTATGTAGTTGCGGCAGTAGCCTGTCAGGCCTAAAAATGACATCATTTGGGACACCGTAGTGGGCTTTGGAAATGACAGTATTGACTGTCTCTGATTTGGAGTCAGGGTGTGACCTTTGTGTGAGATGTTTCTCCCCAGAAAGGTGACCATCGGCCTGGCCACCTGGAGTTTTGACTTGTTCACTTTGTAACCTAATTCAGCTAACAATGTTAGAATGGTTATGGTGTCTCTAAGGCACTTATCAGGTGAAGTACTAGCTATTAACAAATCGTCCACGAACTGTATTAGTACGGTGTTAGAGTCAATCAAATCATTGTCAGTTAATCTAGACAGATCTTTCAACAGACATTGATTGAAGATGCCTGGTGAGTCTTTGTAGCCTTGAGGTAGCCTGTTGTATGTGTACTGTTGACTTTTAAAGGTAAACGCAAAAATGTCTTTCACATTCTCATCAATTGGTATAGAAAAGAAAGCATTAGCTAAATCTATGCATGAAAAGCTGCAGTGTTCAGTCGTCAGGTTCTGCAAAGATCGATAGGGGTCAGGTACTGGTATGTTCTCAGTTACAGTGACATAATTAATGCGCCTCAAATCATGCACCATACGATACTCATCTTTTCCAGGTTTTTTAACAGGTAATATGGGCGTGTTCCACGGTGACGTCGTGGGTTTCAGAACTCCAACTTTGATTAAATCTGCAATGGTGTCTGTAATACCTGCCATGGCTTCTGGCTTGATTTGGTACTGTGGCTGATGAACGACGTGATGTTTCTCCTGGCTTTAACCTAATAGGAGCCATGTGGTGTGATGCACATCCTACATCTACCTTTGTCGCGGTCCACCGTCTCTAGTTGTTCTTTGGCCTGGGGGTGATCCAACAGTGCTCTGCCGTGTGTGGCTGTCAGGGGCTGGTTACAGAAGTACGCCAAGTCACTGGTGTCACATGCGACTCTCCAGTACTTACCATCCGACGTACCCTCTACCCATGGCAGACAGGTTGGGCGAAACTGTTCCTTCATGGCAGTAGCCAGCATGGGGCCCAGCTCACGAGGTTCGTGTCCAGCCGAGACATGTGGTAGTGAATCCTGCTGGTCCGGGTTTCTCCAGTACGTCATCTGTTCTCCTGTTAACACAACTAGTGCAGCCACACCTTCAGGTCCAACAATCATTGATTCACAAATTATATTTTGTAATTGACCTTCAATGTTATTCCACAGCTGTCCGTAAACCCCATCCTCCCCTCTGATGTAATTAAAAGTGCAGTGTGTGCTGTCTATTGGTGGGGTCATACTCTGAAGTGACAGGAACCATGGTTTCCATAAATTAAACGTGTAAAGCAAATTTTTAGCAGTTGCTTGTTCCTCAGGATGTTGTAATGTGGCCCAGTAAATGTGAGCTGGGCCGTCCGCTGCTTGTTGATTAAGTATTCTGAGGCGCTCATCGTGGTTGGTGACAGAGACAGCTAATTTACCTTCACTCGGTGTGCATTCAATAATAGCTGAAAATTGACACAACAAATCTCTACCTAACAAATTAATTGGGCACTGTTAGACAAGAAATACTGAATACCCTTTTTAGGATTGGGTAATTTATCTATCATAGTGTGCAAATCTCTGTGTGTCCACGGAGCGTATGTGTGTGCGTAACTGCTCCCTGGTACTGCCATTATCGGATAATGACCACCAGGGGTCGACATGTTCTTGGCTTTTGATCGCGTGACTACACCGTGCCTGTCGTAGTAGGCGGGCACTCTCACCCATTCCTCGGATTCAGTCAGGTTACATTCATCTCCCACCTCGCTCTCCTCTGAAGAGGGAGTTTTCACTCGTCTGTTCGCCCCACCCTCGTCATTCTCCGCTTCCCATTCTAAATTTTCACCAGTCACAATCAATGTATCTCTACAGTCAGGTGCGCCTCTATTTCTCCTTTTATCATCCACAGCGCATTTCTTTTGCTGTCTCGCACGCTCTTTTTCCAACTTAGCCTCTTCCTGCCTGATGGCTTTCTCCACGTCACAGACCACTTTCTCTGCTCTGTTCAACGTCTGTTCGAACCGGGTGGGGGCACTCAGACTCAAACTCTCATCCATTCGCTGTTCAATTCTTTGCAATGCATTATTTATCTCTGTTTCTCCAGCTTTCTCGCGATCACGGTCTTCGAGCCTCGCTAGTCTACTCTCTATTTTATCCATAGCCATGTCACTAATAACTTCCATTACCACTTGTCTCCCCTCTTCACATTCACGCTCTCTCACTGATTTTAGACGTGCAGAAGCCCCGTCCACATCAACGTCACTCATTTCACTCACAGACACTGGCGCCATCAGCGCTGCACGCGGACGTTGAGGAGCACCGGGTTCACACGCTTTTTCTGCATAGGGAGGGGGCACAGGGAGTTCTGTCTTTTAGGTTTCAACTCGTTCTTTATCATTAATCTTCTGACAAATTTTTCGAAATGTTCTCACATACGACAAATAAGTTTCAGCTTCTTCTAGCTGGATTTTACGCTTTTGCTTAGTTAGGGCTCCGCTAGCCTCTAATCTTTTTTTTTCTTTATTAACCTGTGTGACCCAGTGCTTCTCGATCTGCTCCCAATCAACCTGAGACACACCACGGTCGTCCGGGTCTGGCCACAACCCTTCGGATCGCATCTTCTCAAAACATTTTTTCACATACATCACCGTGTCAGACCTCATTCTCGGCACAGCACGTTTCTCCATAGTATCAACCAAATAGTCCTCCAAACCCTTAATGTTATCCATGATATAACTCCGGTTTTTAAACTACTTCCAAATTACTTTTGCTTCGATTCGATTCAGTAAATTTTAAAACTTTTTCGTTGTACTCACTAGCACTTTAATACCCCCGAATTAATTCAGTAAACTTTATCACTTTATCGTCGTGTTCACAAGCGCTTTGATTCGCCAGCGCGCACCCCAAGGGCAGATAGACACAAGTTAATATCTCCACACTCCAAATAACTCCAGCTCAACACAGCTCGCGCGAGTTTCACTTCCAGCACTTAAATCGTACGTTTGCGGAGCGTCATAAACCAAATCATAATTTCATGCATGAAAATATATAATAATTTTTGTTTTACACTTTAACCTCTTATGAAATGTTTCTCTTGTGCTTGTGTACACAATGATGAACGTCTTTCTTGGGGGCTCATGCAATTTACTCAGGGGTTCAAATGTCCTCACATAAGAGGCTCATGGATTTATGGGCGTGGGTTTGTAAGTCCCCCAATGAAAGGCTCTCAAGTTTTATTATAGCACGTATGCTCAAACAATTTATACAGGTCTTTATTCAACATAAAACCACACGGTACATGAAAACCAACCCAACACTGCAATTTTGCAAACACGCATACACAGATACAGCTGTAGTTTCACCAATCACGCACGCAATTTCAACAAAACACACTGGGGCCCCCCAAAACCGGCTGAGCGCGTCCTCCGGGATTTCTTTTGAATAATCTATTATTCTTGGAATCCCAGGCTACCTACTCATTCATTTAACCGTGACCGAGCGCATTCTCCACCGTTCTCTTTTTTTTTTTTGAACAATAGTTCCCTTTTTTTCCTGAACGTGGGCTACCTACTCATCACCTGAGCGCGTCCTCCACCGTTCTTTTAGAACCAAAGTTCTTTTTAGAACGTGGGCTACCTGCTCTTTCTCTGGGCACGTCCTCCACCGTCCTTTTATGACCGATGGGCTACCTGCTCTTTAACCGTTTACTGCAGTTACAGGGCGTCCTCCTCCCGACTTTATGAGTCGTAGGGCAATCCTCCTGTCTTTAGATCGAATTTGTAACACGTATACAATTTCAATACTAAATTTACAGAGAGTATTTCGCCTCGACCATTTAGTGACTGAACTTTAATTTAGCCTATGACGTAGTAACATCAACCAATAGGAGAGAATGGCTCTTTACCTTTTTTCAGACCGCGCGGTTTAGTTCAGTCACCTCACGGACGGATTGACCTCCTCTCTTGTCCTAATTGCAGAATTCGACTCCAGCCAAAAACCATCCTCTGCTACCAATTTGTTGAGAATTTTCTTCTCCGACCCAGACGGGCCCCAACACCGCCCCGATGAACCGACTGGTTTTTGACTGAGTGGTCCAAGCAAAGTCTTGACAACAAAAGTTCTTTTAAAATGATTTATATAGAATATAATTGAATGCAATATAATAGAAGTATACGTGGTACAAACTCTTCAGTGCACTGGTGCTGGTTTGCCTAGGAATCTACCTAACCCAAGTGGATCTCAGCAGTGTCCAAGCGAAAAGCCTCTCGTGCTGGGCGATGTCCTTTCTTTCATACTCTCTGTCCATAAGTTTGGATTTGTTAAGTTTCGATAACTCCCCAATCCTGGCTGCTCTCCATGGAAAATCACCTGCTCCTCTTCTCCCAGCCTGTGTGCCTGGTTATCTAAAAACTGCTTGCTACACATCCTGCACTGAATAGGCCCTTTCTGTTCTCCTCAAGGCCACTGAGGCCTCCTTACTCCTGCTTTCCCACAGTCTTCCTGAAAAACACTAAATTGACACATCAAGTTATTAGCCTTTAATTTTCTTTTTTCCAACACGTATTGTGCTGTGAGTGCAGCAGTCTGTGCTCTCCTAGTAGGTAGGGGAGTTTCTCTAGATCAGATAGGCTGTTGAATGTGGGGTGTTTATTGATGAATTTTATGTATATCGAATATCAGTGAATTTTTGGCATTCTGTCAGGAAATGCAGCTCTGTTTCAATTTTACTCATCTTGCACTGTTGGCAAGTTCTGTTTTACTGAGGCACCCAGGATCTTCTGTGCCTGCCAGTCTCTATAGCCAGTCTCTATAGTCTCTATAGCCAGGTTGTCCCTGTATTTATTGACAAAAAACGTAATGGATCACTTTAGGACTGACATGTGTGGATGACTAGGAAAGGAAAAATAAAGGAAATATAAAACAAAATAATAATCCGACTTGAATATGTATACAATGGAGTTTATCAATTCAACATATGAAATTCTGTTGAATTGATCAATAAAACAATCACTGGAAAAAAACTCGAAAAGACAAAGTTCCTGAATTATTGTAAAATTGCTAGTTTTATGACACAGTCAACTTCAGAGAAATTAGATTTAGCTAATCTCTACATGAAAATATCTTGTCATTCCCTGAATACAAAATTCTGAGGATAGAACAGCTGCTTGAATTGAAAACGAAATAATAAAGTCAATGTCCGGCTTCTTTCCCGTGTACGAGTCAGTTTGTCCCAAAAAAAAGTGTTATATGTCTTCACTACCCGGGTAGACTAAATAATTGGTGGGTGTGTGGGTGTGTGTGTGTTACTAGTGCTGGCTCTCTTCATCCGCGTTGTCTCTCTCTGCGCGCAGAGTCTTACTCGCACAGAACTCTGGGAAACGTAGTTGTTGTATTTGTAGGTAGGAATGTAATAAGAGACCAAATAAGCACGAAACACACTGTAATACGAACGTGGTTCTTTTTACTTCACTTTTCTTCTTCTACTCTGAACATTGGCTCTTTTTACTCACACAGCGACACCTGCAGGCAGGAGTATACTACACAACATATTTCCCCTTTTGTAGAAAAGCATAGTTACTACACAAGAACTGTATGCTAGAAATTCCAATAACATGAATGTAAAGCATAAACAACATGTACAAACAGAATGAGCCATTTTTCTCAAACAAGCATTTTCTCTTAAGAATTGTTTCATATGTTACTATGAAGTAACATAGTCCTTAGCCCAGAATGGAGCACGACGAACCCTACGCAATTGATTTGTGTCCGAATGTTCAGATGACACAGCACAAGGTGTATGCACCCCATGTGGCACGTAGTTATCCTCAGGCACCATCAACATGGATGGAATAGCAGGGGGCAAGGATGTAGGGGCGAGGTGTGCAGCATTCCACACTTTCCCATCAGACAGAAGGTAAGTAGCTGGACCACGCTTTGCAATGACTTTATAAGGGCAGCTGAATTTGGATTGTCCTTTGCTGACAAATTCTGGTTTCCTAATGCGAACATAGGAGTCCACTTGAATGCCAGGAGCAGTAGCCGCACGACGCTTGTCTGTGTACTCTTTTGCCTTTTGCTGCTTCCTTTGGACTGTCAGCTTCCAGGTCTTTGTGGACTTTGGAGGAGCTACGGCCGGAAGATCTCGAACATGAAGTTTTGTGTGCATCGGGCGGCCGTGTAGCAGTTCAGCAGGAGAGCACGTAGTGATGGTATGACGTGTCGCCCTGTATGTGTGCAGGAATTCAGTGACAAAGGGTTTCCATGGCTTACCTTCAATAGTAGCAGTTTGAAGGCAGTCCTTAAACACTCTGTTGAATCTTTCAATTTCCCCATTGGCTTGAGGAAAGTACACAGAGCTGCGGCAGTGTTTAATGTCCCTCCTAGCAAGAAAACTTTCAAACTCAGAAGCGGTGAATTGCGGACCATTGTCTGATACCACTTCACGCGGATTTCCTTCTCTGCTGAATACGACTGAAAGAAATGTAATGACTGTGGCAGAAGTAACTTCAGACATAAATGTCACCTCCGGCCATTTGCTGTAATAATCGATGAGTGTTACGGCATAGCGGCAGTCATAAGCCGCTTGGTGGAAGGGACCAACAATGTCAATGGCTACCTTCTCCCACGCCGCTGTAGGAATAGGCACTGGATGGAGTGGTGCAGCGTGTGTTATAGCAGTCTTGTCATGCTGCAGGCATGTAGTGCATGTTTTAATGGCATTCTCCACTTGCATGTCCATACCTGGCCACCAGTAGAGGTCTCTTAAACGCTGTCTAGTCCTGACAATCCCTTGATGCGTGTCATGTGCCAGTTGAATGAACTTAGGCTGCAACGCTGCAGGTACTACCACACGATGAGTGCCGCGAATGATGTAGCCCTCTTGCACAGCTAGTTCGTCTCGTAAGCGGTGAAAGGGAGTAAGAGCTGAATCCATACCTTTAGCAGTACGAGGCCAACCTTTCGTTATGTAGGCCTTAACCTGGTGCAACACTGGGCACTGATCAACAGCATGCTGGAGTTCCTCAGCTGTTACAGCAGCGAACGCTGGCGACACCACTGCAACCATTTCAGGCTCTTGTTCTTGTTCCTCCTTCGTACAGGGTAATGGCAAACGTGATAAGCAGTCAGCAGTTACATTTTCTGTTCCAGGCTTGTAGACAATGGTATAATTAAAACACAGCAAGTGTGCAGACCATCTAGCAATTCTCATACCTGCTCTACCAAGACCTTTTGTAGACAGCAAGGTCGTTAGCGGGTTGTGATCTGTTTTCAGGGTGAAATGACGACCCCAAAGGTAGGTGCACCATTTTTCTGTAGCCCAAACACATGCCAGGGCCTCTTTCTCAGTCGCAGAGTATTTACGCTCACATTCAGACAGTGTCCTGGAGGCAAAAGCAACCGTCAGTTCAGTGTCTCCATGCCACTGTGTAAGCACAGCACCTAAACCATAATCTGAGGCATCTGTTGTCACAGTAGTAGGGCATGAGGGATCAAACAATGCCAGTGCATGGCTGGTAGAAATGATCTGCTTCACCCGAGAGAAATTTTCATTTGCCTCATCTGTCCAACAGAATCCAGTAGCTTTCCGCAACACAGCACGGAGCGGTTCCACCAAAGTGGCATAGTTGGGAATGAACTTAGCATACCATCCCGTCAGTCCAAGAAAAGAACGTAGCGCATGTGCATCCTGTGGAGGCGGAGCTTGTGTCACAGCCACAACATGCTCTGGATCTGGATGCAGACCAGTAGCTGAAATTACATGTCCTAAAAATGGAAGCTCAGTTTTTCTGAAGGAGCATTTCTCCATGTTGAGTTTAAGACCACTGTCTTGCAGGCGATGTAGCACGGCACGAAGTCTCCTTTCATGTGTCTCTGGTGTGTCAGCATGAATTATGATGTCATCCAGATAACATTGAACACCGTCCAATCCATCCAACATCTGTGACATCATTCTCTGAAACGCACTAGGAGCCGAAGCCAGCCCGTACGGGACCCGTGTAAAACGAAACACTCCGTCATGCGTAATAAACGCTGTAAGGTCTCTACTGTCCTCATGTAAAGTCACTTGGTGATATGCATTCTGCAAGTCAATGGTCGAAAACACGGCTGATCCCCTGAGTTCTGTAAAAACTTCTTCGATATGCGGTAGCGGGTGGCTATCTATCACAACAGCCTTGTTTGGCTCTCTCAGGTCAACACACAACCTGATTCCTCCCGACTTCTTTTGAATGACCACTATGGGCGAGACCCATTCAGAGGAGTCTACTTTCTCAATGATGCCTTCCTTTTCCAGTCTCTTTAACTCTTGTGAGACAGAGTCACGCACAGCAAATGGCAGTCTGCGCAGCTTTTGTTGCACAGGCAGCACATCCGAGCGTAGTTTGACTTTGTGTACAAACCCTTCAGCTACACCACAAACATCAGTGAAGTCGACAGCAGCAGTACACCCAGCCGACGGCCTAACACAGCCATCTCGTATTTCAAGTTGCAGCGCAGTGAACAAATCCATGCCAAGCAATGGAGTTCCTTTCTCCACAATGTAAAAATCCACTTGTGTACAGTGAGCAGAACATGTAACACTGAGAGTAATGCACCCCAGCACAGGAATATGCCTCTTCATGTATGTCAGCAGACTAACTTTTGGGGTAGAAAATGGCAGAGTAGAAAAGTATTGTCTGTAAATCTGTTCAGGCAGAATTGAAACAGCAGAACCAGTATCTACAAGCAAATCTACTTGAATGGACTGTCCATGATCATCACTCAGAGTCACTTTACAGGTGAGCTTCTTTCTTTGCTCAACAGTGAATGGGGTTGTAACGCTCAGAACTGTAAGGTCTGGTGTGGTCACTTCTTGTACATTGCATGCATTTCCTGAATTACGGCAAACTCTTGCAAAGTGGCCAATTTTTGCACACTTCTTACATGTCACTTGCTTCGCTGGACATTTTGAGTAATTTGCTAGGTGTGAAAGTGAGCCACAGCGATAGCATGACTTATTCTGGGCAGTTCGGTGGCAATTGGATGCTGTTTGCTTTTGCGTCAGCTCAAACTGGGAAGGTCTACGAGGCTTTGCAGACGCATAAGAACGTGCATGTACAGCCTTGACCACGACATCGCCTGGGCATGTCATTGCTTTAGCCTCAGTAGCCGCCGATTCCATTTGCCCCGCAATTGCAATTGCCTTTTGTAAGGTAAGGTCAGTCTCCAGAAGCAAACGCTCACGAACACGAGAGTTGCATGTTTTCTCTACGAGCTGATCTCTTATGTCATCCGCTAAAGTACCAAAGTCACAGTGCACAAGAAGTCCACGCAGAGCAGCCACAAATTGGACGACCGACTCACCTGGCCTCTGACTGCGTTGACGAAATTTGTTGCGTTCAGCCACCACATTGATCTTGGCCACGAAGAACGACTCCAAGGCCTCTAACGCAGCAGCGTAAGTATCATCCCCCACTTCCAAAGTGTAGAAGATGCGTTGGCCCTCTGTACCGAGGCAGTGTATGAGTAGCGCTCTTTTTCGTTTCTCTGGAATGTCGTCTTGACCAAGCGCCAGAATGTAGTTATCGAACATACGAATCCAGGAGCTGAATGTCATAGACGGCTCACCGGGAGTCTCAAGAAAAGCAGGCGGTGGTGGAAGTCCAAGTAAAGCCATCCTCGTCGCCAATATGTTGTATTTGTAGGTAGGAATGTAATAAGAGACCAAATAAGCACGAAACACACTGTAATACGAACGTGGTTCTTTTTACTTCACTTTTCTTCTTCTACTCTGAACATTGGCTCTTTTTACTCACACAGCGACACCTGCAGGCAGGAGTATACTACACAACAGTAGTCTCGGGTTGACTCGCCATCCCGGATTGGGTAAATTCTCTTAACGCTTCCCGTCTATTAAAGTAACCTACACAATACGGCTCAGATTAACAAGGCTGTACTGCAAACATACACAACACATAACCGAGTCGTATTTGCAGACTCTCACGCTATACACCGTAATTGTACATCTCCCACAACAAATGCTAGCCTACCCCGCTTAGCCGACAAATTAGCAACAGAAAAACAAACTCTTAACAACATATAACCAGCATAGTTTTTACTCCTTTTAATATGCTTTTAATGCTTTTAATATGCTTTAAACTATTTTATTAACTCATTAACTCTCTCAAAACCTGAATATATACACCACATATACTACTTAACCGAATCTTTTATCCGCCAACAATGTCCAAACTCACCGGAGCCTCTCTCCACCACTTTATCCACTAAAAATGGTGAGAGTCCACTCAGCTCCCAGCAAGACGACAATTGAAAGAAAACGCCAATACTGGACGTTTTAGGTCTCTTTATCACAAGTAAATAGAACTTAAACTCAGTTTTAGCTTTACTAATGTGGCTCTCGTTCAGCTCAAAACTCGCTCTCACACCATGTGCTTGAGAAAGAAAAAACAACAGGGGAAGAAGGAGCAAACGCACCCAATCCACAGACCGACCCAGCAATAAGCAAGAGTGCTCATTTTAATGGGGATACATGTGTATGTTTCTCTCAGATTAGCTGTAATTTGGTTGGTTCTGATCAGGTTGGTCTTGATTTCCTGGTCTTGAATCTGGTGAGTGTTAGTGTGTGAGTGTGTGTTAGTGAGTGTTAGTGTGTGAGTGTGTGTTAGCGAGTGTTAGTGTGTGAGTGTGTGTTAGCGAGTGTTAGTGTGTAGTTCAGGACCAGCTGAGTGAGGGGATCTTTGTTCTCCTTGCTCAACTCCTGGTACTGCAGATCTTAATAATGGTGTGAGTGGGGGTTAGTGTGTGTGTGTGTGTGTGTGTGTGTGTGTGTGTGTGTGTGTGTGTGTGTGTGTTAGTAGTACTGCAGGGCTTTATAATGGTGTGAGTGTGTGTGTGTGTGTGTGTTAGTAGTACTGCAGGGCTTTATAATGGTGTGAGTGTGTGTTAGTGTGTGTGTGTGTGTGTGTGTTAGTAGTACTGCAGGGCTTTATAATGGTATGAGTGGGGGTTTGTGTGTGTGTGTGTGTGTGTGTGTGTGTGTGTGTTAGTAGTAATGGTATGAGTGGGGGTCGCTGTGCTTCAGGTGCGTCCAGAATTTGATTGCCCTTTTGTGTATTTTTATCAGTGATGGTATTGGCCTAATTCTGCTCTGCATGTGTTGTTGGTGTTGGTGTTGTTGGTGGTGTTGGTGGTGGTGTTGGTGGTGGTGGTGGTGGTGTTGATGTTCCTGTGGACCTTTAAGATATTTTTATAGAATTCTGCATTCAGAGTCTCTGTTGGTTCTTTATGGCCTGTCGCAGCCATAAAGGGCAATTGGTTCAATTACAAATTCAAACATTTTTAACCAAATTTTGATTGAAATTTCTGCTGAGATTTGTGGTTTTATGGCGTAAAAAGTCCTGTGAGCTTTACCTCTCAGTTCATTCACTGCCTGATTAAAACTTCCTGAAGAACTTATTTTGATGCCTAAATAATTATAGGTTGAGGAGTGGCTAATTTCCTCTGAGCCTAATCTAAATCTACATGTGTGTTTTGATCCCTGAAATCTGGGTCCTTTCTGGAATATTACTATACTTGTCTTTTTTAGGCTTACTGCCAGGGCCCAGTTCTGTCAGTGCTGCTCCAGGTCCAGTTCTGTCAGTATTACTCCAGGTCCAGTTCTGTCAGTACTGCTCCAGGTCCAGTTCTGTCTGTCAGTACTGCTCCAGCAGGTCCAGGTCTGTCAGTTCTGCTCCAGGTCCAGTTCTGTCAGTACTGCTCCAGGTCCAGTTCTGTCAGTACTGCTCCAGCAGGCCCAGTTCTGTCAGTACTGCTCCAGCAGGTCCAGGTCTGCCAGTTCTGCTCCAGCAGGTCTAGTTCTGGCAGTACTGCTCCAGCAGGTCCAGGTTCTGCTGTAGACCTGCTCAGTGGGGACAGCAGAACCAGGTCGTCTGCATAGAGCAGGAATTTGATCTCTGAGTCGTGCAGAGTGAGACCAGGAGCTGTGGATTGTTGTAATATTTTTGCCAATTCATTAATATAGATATTAAATAGTGTTGGGCTTAAACTGCAGCCCTGTCTCACTCCGCGCTCCTGAGAGAAGGAGTTTGTTTGTTTATTGCCAATTTATATTCCGCACCTATTTCCTGTGTACATTGATTTAATTAGATCATATGTTTTACCCCCTATACCACTTTCAAGAAGTTTGTAAAGTAATCCCTGGTGCCAAATAGAATCAAACGCCTTTTTAAAGTCTATAAAGCATGCAAAAATTTTGTTTTTATTTTGGGCAACGTATTTATCAGAGTGTGTAGGGTGTAAATATGATCAGTGGTGCGGTAATTTGGTAAGAATCCAATTTGACTTCTACTCAAGACACTGTGCTTCATAAGGAAGTTTAAAAGTCTATTATTTATGATGCTACACAGCAGCTTCCCCAGATTACTGTTCACACAGACGCCTCGGTCATTATTAGGATCTAATTTGTCTCCGTTTTTAAAGATTGGTGTTATTAGACCATGGTTCCAAATCTCAGGGAAGTAACCTACACTCAGAACCAGATTAAATGATTTTAGAATGACCAACTGAAATGTTGTGTGTTTCAGCATCTCATTTAGGATGACATCAGGTCCGGGTGTCTTACTTGATTTAGGTATTTTAATTTTATCTTTAAGCTCCTGCTCAGTAATTCTTAAAAAGTGTTTGGAAGTGATTTGTCCAGATGTCTGCATTCTGAATGGCCAATTCTTCATGATCTTTCTTTCTCAGGTTGTTCCAGTTTTTCCAGAATTGGTTTGTTCTGATTGACTCCTCAATTAGTGTCAGTTGCTTGTAGGTGTATTGAGCTTTTTTTGTTCTGAGTGTACGTTTATATTGCTTAAGAGTTTCACAGTAAAGAAGGCGTATATGTGCGTTATTTGGCTCTCTGTGTTTCTGATTGGATAATTTCCTTAATTCTTTTCACATGTGTTGGCACTCTTGGTCAAACCATTCATCTTCTTTTTTGAGTTTTGGTTTTGATTTGCTTTTCATTTTCAATTTGGCCTTTTCTGCTGTTTTATCAAAAATCCAATTTAGATTTTTTTACTGCCAGCTTCACTCCCTCTTTACTGTGAGTGTATGTGGTGTCCAGAAAGATGTTTAGAAGTGTTTGAATTTGTGGGGCTCTGATTGCTTTCTGGAATTCTTCTGGTCTGGGTGGATGGGCCCCTAGTGCTGGTCTGGGTGAATGGGCCCCTAGTGCTGGTCTGGGTGGATGGGCCCCTAGTGCTGGTCTGGGTGAATGGGCCCCTAGTGCTGGTCTGGGTGAACGGGCCCCTAGTGCTGGTCTGGGTGAATGGGCCCCTAGTGTTGGTCTGAGTGAATGGGCCCCTAGTGCTGGTCTGGGTGGATGGGCCCCTAGTGCTGGTCTGGGTGGATGGGCCCATAGTGCTGGTCTGGGTGGATGGGCCCCTAGTGCTGGTCTGGGTGGTTGGGCTCCTAGTGCTGGTCTGGGTGGATGGGCCCCTAGTGCTGGTCTGGGTGAATGGGCCCCTAGTGCTGGTCTGGGTGAATGGGCCCCTAGTGCTGGTCTGGGTGAATGGGCCTCTAGTGCTGGTCTGGGTGAACGGGCCCCTAGTGTTGGTCTGGGTGAATGGGCCCCTAGTGCTGGTCTGGATGGTTGGGCCCCTAGTGCTGGTCTGGGTGGATGGGCCTCTAGTGCTGGTCTGGGTGGATGGGCCTCTAGTGCTGGTCTGGGTGGATGAGCCCCTAGTGCTGGTCTGGGTGGTTGGGCCCCTAGTGCTGGTCTGGGTGGATGGGTGGTGTCACCTGGTGGTTTGGTGCTGTTGGTGGTCTACAGTGTGCAGGCTGAGGTGGGTTGTGTACTCCTAGCAGGTGTTGGGCTTTGTGGAAGTGCTTACTGTTGGTTGGGCTGATGGCTGCATGTCTGTGTCCATGTTGCTGTAGTCTGTTCCTACGTTGTTGTGTGGTGTAAGGTCTCCTGCCAAGTGCAACATCTTAAGTGTCCTGGTGAAAATCCCCACTGTGTTTATGTGCACGTGGTCATAAAGGTGTTGTGGGGTGATGGTGGCGTGGTGAGCAAGGTGGTGTGGGGTGATGATGGCGTCGTGATAAAGGTGGTGTGGGGTGATGATGGCGTGGTGATAAAGGTGGTGTGGGGTGATGATGGCGTGGTGATAAAGGTGGTGTGGGATGATGATGGCGTGGTGATAAAGGTGGTGTGGGGTGATGGTGGCGTGGTGATAAAGGTGGTGTGGGATGATGATGGCGTGGTGATAAAAGTGGTGTGGGGTGATGGTGGCGTGGTGATAAAGGTGGTGTGGGGTGATGGTGGCGTGGTGAGCAAGGTGCACGTTGGGCATGAGGGCACATCCTCTAGAGATGTTGGGCATGAGGGCACATCCTCTAGAGATGTTGGGCATGAAGGCACATCCTCTAGAGATGTTGGGCATGAGGGCACATCCTCTAGAGATGTTGGGCATGAAGGCACATCCTCTAGAGATGTTGGGCATGAGGGCACATCCTCTAGAGATGTTGGGCATGAGGGCACATCCTCTAGAGATGTTGGGCATGAGGGCACATCCTCTAGAGATGTTGGGCATGAGGGCACATCCTCTAGAGATGTTGGGCATGAGGGCACATCCTCTAGAGATGTCTGCATTGACCCTCTGGATGGTTGCAGGGTGGAAGTCCTTACGTGGCAGGACTGTGGAGACAATAATTTTGACGGTGGGAAATGATTCTGCTGCTCTTTCTGCCACTCTGCATATGAGTCCTCCTACTCTCTCCTGCTACTCTCTCCTGCTACTCTCTCCTCCTACTCTCTCCTGCTACTCTCTCCTCCTACTCTCTCCTCCTACTCTCTCCTCCTACTCTCTCCTGCTACTCTCTCCTCCTACTCTCTCCTGCTACTCTCTCCTGCTACTCTCTCCTCCTACTCTCTCCTGCTACTCTCTCCTCCTACTCTCTCCTGCTACTCTCTCCTCCTACTCTCTCCTCCTACTCTCTCCTGCTACTCTCTCTTGCTACTCTCCTCCTACTCTCTCCTCCTACTCTCTCCTCCTACTCTCTCCTGCTACTCTCTCCTGCTACTCTCTCCTCCTACCCTCTCCTGCTACCCTCTCCTCCTACTCTCTCCTGCTACTCTCTCCTGCTACTCTCTCCTCTAACTCCTCCTACTCTCTCCTGCTACTCTCTCCTCCTACTCTCTCCTCTAGGAGGTGGCACAGGTCTACTTTTATCTCCAGAGTGTCTTGTTTTATTAGCTCCAGTTCTTTTTGTGGTGGTTTTAATGTTTGTGAGATCATTTTGTAGTGCTTCTTTCTCCTGTATTAGGTTTTCTATGTCTCCCTTCAGCTCCTGTACAGACTCCTTTATCTGGTTTCTTATCAGGCTGAGCTGGTCCTTGAGGAAGCTTATATCTTTGCTGATGGTGGTGTGGGTGTAGACGTGCTCCCTCAGCTCCACCAGCTCTACCTCCATCAGGGAGAGGCTGTTCCTGATCTCCTCTACGGTAGAGGAGAGGTGTGGGCTAAGGGGAGGGACAGCGTTGGCTGAAGCAGAGTTGTGCTAGCACTAGGCCTGTGTTGAAAAAATCGATTTTCCGATTCAGAATCGATTCGCATATGATGATCTGATTATCGATTTGTACGTCCAAAGATCGATTTTTTAGTGAACTTTTACCCCTGCCTCGTCACTGAATTCACGCAGGCGTGCTCGGTCTAACTAACTGTAAAACGACTTGGCGTCGGACAGTGCCGGTAACGACGATAGTCAAATCGGAAATCTAAAAACAGAAGGACAGTTTATCCAGTGTCAGTGACTATTTACAGTCCGTGTCACTGACCGTTTACCCAGTGTTTTTACAGTTTAAAAAAAGTTAAAAATGTTCTTGTAACATTGGGCGCAAGGCGATGGACGAGACAGAATCCTTTGCACTTTCCAAATCGTTACATTTATTACATTTACCGAAGCGCAGACAGCGCACATAAAACACGTTTACATAGAACATGTGTGACTCAAACAACGACGAGCACAGGACGCTGCGCGAGAGCAAATTAAATAGACAAACCACATCAACCCCACGTGATTACGAGACGAGCCACAGGTGAGGACTATCACAAGACGCACCCGCACCCACGGAGATACACCGACGTAGACGATTAGACACAGACGACGTTAACACGCCCAAAACGGAGGGGTCGGGGACCGTAACGTGAGAGTTCTGTTCTTATATTCTCACTTAAAAAAAAATACACGTTTACATTTTATACTTTCAGTTTATTAAGTGTGAGCACTTTTAAAATAAAAATGCATTTGGTAGCAACCGCTTTTGGGTGAATTCTTATTTATTTCAATCATAATAATAATGCACTGGTTAGTGTCCCAGTAGGAGCCCACTGTTGCAGATATAGACACCTCAAAGATGTCCTCTGTTTATTGTCCTGGATTACCTTTCTTGAAGGTAGATTTATGATGACCCTTTTCACCAGTCTTCCAGCCATCAGTAACTACCAACTACCAGTAACTATTTGCTGATTAATATCAATATAATACTAGTTTTAACATGTTGCTTCTGTACACAGTCAGGAAACAGCTCAAATACATTTTTAATAACACTAAACCCCGAATTGGATCGAATCGGATCGAATCGATTAAATCGGATTAAATCGAAAAAAATCGATTCTTAATCTTCAGAATCGGAATCGGATCGATTCTTGGAATTTGAATCAATACCCAGCCCTAGCTAGCACAAACAGCAGCACAAACAGAAAACTCAGAGAGAAAACCCGGAGACTCTGTTTAGAGACTGTAGTGTAATTAAAGGGAAAAGCACCACCACTAACCTGCTGTTGTACACCGATCGCAGCGCAGCCTGGCATTCTGCTATATGTGCACACTTTACTTACATCACAAAACCAGGGATCTGTAAAGACCCACAAATCTACATTTTTGAGGACATAGAAAAAATTCCTGAAAATCGGTTTCTGACAGTGAACCTGTACCAGAACGGTACAGTAATGGTGCAGGACAGTGAGGAAGCACTGAGGAGATTTGAGGGGGTCATTCTCCAAACTCACAACTCTAGTTGAAGGTGAAAGTGCAGAAACCCATGATTCAACACCTACTCAAGAACAACAACAATCTACCGGGAGAGATCCAAACCCCCCCACAACCCCAGTGTCATCACACAGGGAGAGATCCAAACCCCCCTCACAACCCCACTGTCATCACACAGGGAGAGATCCAAACCTCCTCACAACCCCAGTGTCATCACACAGGGAGAGATCCAAACCCCCCTCACAAGAGATCCAAACCCCCCGCACATATAGCGGAATGCCAGGCTGCGCTGCGATCGGTGTACAACAGCAGGTTAGTGGTGGTGCTTTTCCCTTTAATTACACTACAGTCTCTAAACAGAGTCTCCGGGTTTTCTCTCTGAGTTTTCTGTTTGTGCTGCTGTCTGCTGCTCTCACACTGGACGTCTGTGGGGAACGTGAATGTCCGCGAGCGCAGAGCCGTCGCCATGGTGATTCTATATAGCCGTTTAAAATATGCGTCTCAAAACAGCCAATCAGAGCGCGCTCTCAGTGACTGTTGGGCTAGCAGCGTTAGCACGGTTAGCTTGTTTAGCGATGTTTAGCTAGCTTGTTTAGCCATGTCTTACCCTCTCTGAGGCGGAGTGCTGGTGTCTGTGTGTAGGTTCAGAGTCCAGCTGTTGCTCTGCTCCAGAGTTGTGTGTGTTTTCTGGGCGTATGATCCAGTTGTTGGTGCTGTTGTTGTTGTGGGTTTTATCTGTCCCCTGTCTACTCTTCGTAAATTCTCCTGCAGTATTTATTCCAGTATATTAAATGATTGTTTCTGTCTCTTTTTCTTTTTTGATTGCTTTTCTTCTTGCTCTTCTATCTCCTGGGTTATATCTCCTCTAATATCTAATCATATCTCCTCTGATATCTCCTGGGTTATATCTCCTCTAATATCTAATCATATCTCCTCTAATATCTAATCATATCTCCTCTAATATCTCCTGGGTTATATCTCCTCTAATATCTAATCATATCTCCTCTAATATCTCCTGGGTTATATCTCCTCTAATATCTAATCATATCTCCTCTGATATCTCCTGGGTTATATCTCCTCTAATATCTAATCATATCTCCTCTAATATCTAATCATATCTCCTCTAATATCTAATCATATCTCCTCTAATATCTAATCATATCTCCTCTAATATCTCCTGGGTTATATCTCCTCTAATATCTAATCATATCTTCTCTAATATCTCCTGGGTTATATCTCCTCTAATATCTAATCATATCTCCTCTAATATCTAATCATATCTCCTCTAATATCTAATCATATCTTCTCTAATATCTCCTGGGTTATATCTCCTCTAATATCTAATCATATCTTCTCTAATATCTCCTGGGTTATATCTCCTCTAATATCTAATCATATCTCCTCTAATATCTAATCATATCTCCTCTAATATCTCCTGGGTTATATCTCCTCTAATATCTAATCATATCTCCTCTAATATCTAATCATATCTCCTCTAATATCTCCTGGGTTATATCTCCTCTAATATCTAATCATATCTCCTCTAATATCTCCTGGGTTATATCTCCTCTAATATCTAATCATATCTCCTCTAATATCTAATCATATCTCCTCTAATATCTCCTGGGTTATATCTCCTCTAATATCTAATCATATCTCCTCTAATATCTAATCATATCTCCTCTAATATCTCCTGGGTTATATCTCCTCTAATATCTAATCATATCTCCTCTAATATCTCCTGGGTTATATCTCCTCTAATATCTAATCATATCTCCTCTAATATCTAATCATATCTCCTCTAATATCTCCTGGGTTATATCTCCTCTAATATCTAATCATATCTCCTCTAATATCTCCTGGGTTATATCTCCTCTAATATCTAATCATATCTCCTCTAATATCTCCTGGGTTATATCTCCTCTAATATCTAATCATATCTCCTCTAATATCTCCTGGGTTATATCTCCTCTAATATCTAATATCTAATCATATCTCCTCTAATATCTCCTGGGTTATATCTCCTCTAATATCTAATCATATCTCCTCTAATATCTCCTGGGTTATATCTCCTCTAATATCTAATATCTAATCATATCTCCTCTTCTATCTCCTGGGTTTAATCTCCTCTAATATCTAATATCTAATCTTATCTCCTCTAATATCTAATATCTAATCTTATCTCCTCTAATATCTCCTGTAATAGCTGTTGCGCTGATCTTTCTCTCTCTCTCTCTCATACACACACACACACACAGTCAGTATTCTCTTTCTCTCTCTCTCTCCCCTTCACACACCCACACACACAGTCAATATACTTTCTCTCTCTCTCTCTCTCTCTCTCTCTCTCTTTCACACACACAGTCAATATTCTTTCACTCAGTTCAATATAGTTCAATATAGCTTCATTAGCATGACTGTATAAGGTACAGTGTTGGCAAAGCATTACAACAATGATAACAATGACAATATCATTTTAATTATTTACATTCACATTCTGGAGCTGAAGGGGGGGGGTCGTTTCCCACTGTCTCTCAGGCTGTGACATGTACTTACATATTTAGCAGCAAGGGGGGCGCTGTGTCCCCCTCCTAGAATGATTTTTAGAGTTTGTGTTAATGTTTGGAAGTTTGGGATTGTCTTTATGAATTTGTGTGTGTAAATTTCATGTGTTGGTCTGAATTTTTCACATTGTAGGAGAAAGTGCATCTCTGTCTGGACCTCACCTGTCGTACAGTGACCACACAGCCTCTGCTCTCTGGGCAGCCAGGACTGTTTATACCTGCCTCTCTCTACGGCCTCTCTCTCTCTCTCTCTCTCTCTCTCACACACACACAGTCAATATACTTTCTGTCCATCACACACACACACACACACAGTCAATATACTTTCTCTCTATCACACACACACACACACACACACACACACACAGTCAGTATCCTCTCTCACACACACACACACACAGTCAATATACTTTCTCTCTCTCACACACACACACAGTCAGTATACTCTCTCTCTCTCCCCTCTCTCTCTCTCTCTCACACACACACAGTCAATATACATGTAGTGTGAAGGTTCCACCCATGGTTTTCCGGCTCTGAGATCTGTGTGTGTGTGTGTGTGTGTGTGTGCGTGCGCAAGCGCCCTTCCGCATGTGAGGACACGTGTGTGTGTTCACGTGTGTGTTGATGTGTAAGTGTGAGTTTTTCTCCTTCTCTCTACAGTCTGTCTAGCTGCAATATTAGAGAGGAAGGCTGTGCTGCTCTGTGTTCAGCTCTGAGGTCAAACCCCTCATCACACCTGAGAGTGCTGAATCTGGACCACAATGAACCAGGAGACTCAGGAGTGAAGCAGCTCTCTGCTCTACTGGAGGATCCACACTGTACACTGGAGATACTACAGTGAGTTACTGACTTACTGACTCATTATACACACACACACACACACACACACACACACACAAACAGGATCCACACTGTACACTGTCCACCCTAAAGTGAGTGTTTACACTGATTGAGTTTGTGTATAGAGTATGATGTCTGATTGTGATGTGTGTTCATGTCTGATTCTGTCCTATTCTCTGTCTTACAGTATCTGACCACGTCAGTGGAGAAGCTGAAGTTGATCTGACCTGATCTGAGTCTCATATACAGAGAAGAGGATGACCACACACACACACGCCTACCTTACATGGAGACATGCGCACACACACACACACACACACACACACACACACACACACACACATACACACATCTATCTCTCTCAGTCAATTTTCTCGCAGCAATCTGGGACTCACCTCTTGTGGAGACAGAAATGACGTTCACACTACGTATGCGTGTATACGGAAGCTCAGGTGTGCACTTCTCCTCGTGAGAAGAGGTCGCTTGGATACGGGATAATGTATGTTGTACTCAAAACGAATGACATATCTTGTGTATGTTTAATAAAGAAGTGTTTTGCTAACTATCCACTACTACTGTAGTATGTGAATAACATGTTTCATTAGTAAATCGCAAAATCGCCATCTAACGATGGCTGTCAGTTATTACTATATGGATGAAGCAAGCAGCTAAAGTGTATATTACCGTTCAAAAGTTTGGGGTCACCTAGACAATTTTTGTTTTCCCTACTTTTATTTATCAAATGAATTGCAAAATGAATAGAAATATAGTCCAGACACTGACAAGGTAGAAATAATTTTCTACTTTAAACTTTGCTTTCGTCAAAGAATGCTCCCTTAGCAGCAATTACAGCATTGCAGACCTTTGGCATTCTAGCTGTTCATTTGCTGAGGTAATCTGGAGAAATTTCACCCAATGCTTCCAGAAGCCGCTCCCACAAGTTTGATTGGGTTGATGGGCACTTTTTTCATACCATACGGTCAAGCTGCTCCCACAACAGCTCAATGGGGTTGAGATCTGGTGACTGCGCTGGCCACTCCATTACCGATAAAACACCAGCTGCCTGCTTCTTCTCTAAATAGTTTGTGCATAATTTGGAGGTGTGCTTTGGGTCATTGTCCTGTTGCAGGATGAAATTGGCTCCAATCAAGCGCTGTCCACAGGGTATGGCATGGTGTTGCAAAATGGAGTGATAGCCTTCCTTATTCAAAATCCCTTTTACCTTGTACAAATCTCCCACTTTACCAGCACCAAAGCAACCCCAGACCATCACATTACCTCCACCATGTTTGACAGATGGTGTCAGGCACTCATCCAGCATCTTTTCAGTTGTTCTGCGTCTCAAAAATGTTCGTCTGTGTGATCCAAACACCTCAAACTTTGATTCGTCTGTCCATAACACTTTTTTCCAATCTTCCTCTGTTCAATGTCTGTGTTCTTTTGCCCATATTAATCTTTTTCTTTTATTAGCCAGATATGGCATTTTCTTTGCCACTCTGCCCTGAAGGCCAGCATCCCGGAGTCGCCTCTTCACTGTAGACGTTGACACTGGCGTTTTGCGGGTACTATTTAATGAAGCTGCCAGTTGAGGACCTGTGAGGCGTCGATTTCTCAAACTTGAGACTCTAATGTACTTGTCTTCTTGCTCAGTTGTGCAGCGGGGCCTTCCATATCTCCTTCTACTCTGGTTAGAGCCTGTCTGTGCTCTCCTCTGAAGGGAGTAGTACACACCATTGTAGGAAATCTTCAGTTTCTTGGCAATATCTCGCATGGAATAGCCTTCATTTCTCAGAACAAGAATAGACTGTCGAGTTTCAATTGAAAGTTGTCTTTTTCTGGCCATTTTGTGAGTTTAATTAAACCAACAATTGTAATGCTCCAGATTCTCAACTAGCTTAATGGAAGGTCAGTTTTATAGCTTCTCTAATCAGCAAAACTGTTTTCAGCTGTGCTAACCTACATGCACAAGGGTTTTCAAGGGTTTTCTAAATATCCAATAGCCTTCTTACAGAGTTAGCAAACAAAATGTACCATTAGAACACTGGAGTGATGGTTGTTGGAAATGGGTCTCCATACATCTATATAGATATTGCATTAAAAACCAGACATTTACAGCTAGAATAGTCATTTACCACATTAATAATGTATAGAGTGTACTTTTGCATTTAATGTTAGCTAAATTGAAAAAAAACTTTCAAAAATAAGAACATTTCTAAGTGACCCCAAACTTTTGAACGGTAGTGTGTATATATAGATATAGGCCTATATATATATATTGTCACGTAGGGCTACGCCCCCCTCTCCCCGCTGTCACTCCAATGTCTGTTCCTCGTGTTTTCTGTTATTCCTTGCCCGTTAGTCCCGCCCCGTCATCATTGTTAGCACCTGTCCCTAGTTTAGTTCCGTGTTCATATAGTCCCTGTATTTCCCCTGTCTGGTTGTCGGTTGTTTTGTCTATCAGTGGGTTTGTTCATTCTGATATTTGTGGTCCTGATCTCCTGCTTTCGTGTTGCCGTGTTCGTGCATGTTATCCTGTTTGTAAGTACGTCTTGTTATCGCTGCCCAGTCGCCCTGTGTATTCTGTTTGGTTCAGTTGCTCTGCGTTCTACCCGTGTTTTACAATTTTTTTTTACAATATTACAATAATGTCACGTATGGCCACGCCCCCCTCCCTTAGCTGTCACTCCGGATTCCCTCGTGTTCCCCCGCGACCCCAGAGAGGTCGTCCACGCCGGTGCCTGTCCCCGCGACCTAGGAGGGGTCGTCCACGCCGGTTCCTGTCCCCGCGACCCAGGAGGGGTCGTCCACGCCGGCTCCCGTTCCCGCTGCCCGCCAGCGGACACTGCCTGTTCCCGCTGCCTGTCTGCCGGCTCCTGTTCCCGCTGCCTGTCTGCCGGCTCCTGTCCCCCAAGAGACTGTGCTGCCCCCTGCTGGGCATGGACTTTGTGTGCCCCCTGCTCTGCCCTGTACTCCTGTCCCGTTGCCCATGCTCCCCTTGCTCCCTTGTTCCGTCCCTGGATTTGTGTTGGTCCCGGTTCCTGTGTGTGTGCCTGTTCATGTCCTTGTGCCCGTCCCTATGTCAGTGTCTGGTCGATTCCTCCAGGTCCCTGTCCCCGTGTCTGTTCCCCAAGTCATTACCCACTTCGTGCCCGTGCCTGTCTCTGTTGTCAATGCTGTCTTTGCCTCCGTGTTCTCCTGTGCCCCGTCCCCTAGCCCGACTCCCGTGTCTTTTCCCAGTCCTGCTCCCGTGCCTCGCCTTGTCCCTGCCTGTGACACCATACCCCAGCCCAGCTCCTGGCCGGTCTCTGGTTCCACTGTCTCTGTCCTGCCTCTGTCTCCTTGTCCTGCTTTGTCCTGTCCTAGTCCGTTTCCCTGTCCTGTCTGCCCTTGCATGCCCCGGAGTGGCACGCTTTGAGGGGGGGGTACTGTCACGTAGGGCTACGCCCCCCTCTCCCCGCTGTCACTCCAATGTCTGTTCCTCGTGTTTTCTGTTATTCCTTGCCCGTTAGTCCCGCCCTGTCATCATTGTTAGCACCTGTCCCTAGTTTAGTTCCGTGTTCATATAGTCCCTGTATTTCCCCTGTCTGGTTGTCGGTTGTTTTGTCTATCAGTGGGTTTGTTCATTCTGATATTTGTGGTCCTGATCTCCTGCTTTCGTGTTGCCGTGTTCGTGCATGTTATCCTGTTTGTAAGTACGTCTTGTTATCGCTGCCCAGTCGCCCTGTGTATTCTGTTTGGTTCAGTTGCTCTGCGTTCTACCCGTGTTTTGTTTCTAGTATTCGTCCTGTCATGTTTCTCCGTGTTTCGTGTTCGGACTCCCTCTCGGATCTGACCAATGCTTTCCTCCTTGACCCTGAGTTTGGTATTCCCTTTATTAAATCTCGCTCTCCTCAGCGTTTGTGTCCGTCTCCTCGCTCCGTGGCGCAAGCCACGTTACATATATATATATATATATATATATATATATATATATGAAAGGTCTGCATATAAATAAAATAGCATCCAAATTAGTGATTATAAAATAAAAAATAAAAACAAAATTAAAATATTACAATAATGTCACGTATGGCCACGCCCCCCTCCCTTAGCTGTCACTCCGGGTTCCCTCGTGTCTGTGCTCCTTGCCTGTTTATCCCGCCCTGCTCGTTTGTCTCCGTGATTCCCTATTGTCTACCACGCCCCTGCGTAGTGTTGTCAAAAAAATCGATATATCGATACGTATCGATACTGAACATTCTGAAACGGTACAATACTCGTTTCCCTTAAGTATCGATTCTTTTTACATAAAATGCGCTTTCGTTTGATCCACCCAAGCTGCCGTAATGCACAGGACAGTTTGTAATGTTAATATGGCAGCTAAAGCAAACGCAGTGCTGTTGGATTCGAAGCAGATACAGATGGAAAACCGAAGGATATGAACAAGCCCGTTTGCAAGCGGTGCTTTTGGAACATTTCAACGAAGGGCGCTAAAGCCTGGTTGAGTGACCATAGCGCTCGACTCCGCGCGCACCTCGCGCGAACCTCCGCGAGCGGTGGAGGCTTTATACTTTACGCTTTGCAGTGTTGTCCGAAACTATATGTGGTAGTATAAAAGAAACACCCCTCAAAACAGGGGAATGAACACTTACCTGACGAATTTTAATGCTGCTTTGTGTTTCAGTGTGTTTCAGGTTTGAAAAGTGCTGCAATTTAGGCTAAAGTACTTGAAAATGTTGAAATTGTAACTACTTCGTTTCACAACGTGAAGACGTTAAGAAAAATGCACGTTACGTTATTACGTTAACTCTTGTAATTCCAGGACTAAATAATGTGATTAAAAGCGCAATATTTCGAATCATTTCGAGTATATGTATAAATATTTAACTTAATAATTCCCGTGCTGGGAAATATTGGTACAAGCGCTTGAATTGAACCCTGCAAACATGACTTTGTTCATTGCGCTGAGGCGCGGCGCGCGCGAAGTTACAAAATTCGAGAGGTGCACGACCTCGCGTGCGCCGCGCTTCAGCGCGATGAACAAAGTCATGTTTGCAGGGTTCATACACCTTGTGGAATTCAAACACTTGTATGTCACTTTCAAGGTCCATTTCAATATTTCCCAGCACGAGCAAAGACACTTTGTCAGACGTTCAAAAGACGTCCACTGAAAAGCCAGAATGAAAGTTTAGGCCCTTCTTAAGATTACGTATAAACTAATAGTTTAAGGCAGCAATTATTTATCTAATTAATAATTATATCTAATTTTAATATCCATTTCATTGATTAGCAAAAGTATATTTTGCTCATGTTATTGCTAAGCAAAAACTTATTTTCTCAACAAACCCCCTTTTAATCTCTGATAAGAGATTACAATCATATTTTCCACTGTTATCCTCTCATCTGACTCCCCGTGATACAACAGTGACATCATACCTGCTTGTTCCCTGAGGATCCCTCTGTTCAATCAAAGTGCTGATAAGGCGTTCTGCTAAACTTCTTATACATGGAATACAACAACGTCCACAAGTAATTATTTTAGCCAAAAATACTGCAACTGAAGTGAGAACCGACATGATCAGAGCTTTATACTTTCCAAAATGTTTGTCCAGCAATCCTGTAAATGGGTTTTCTGTTCCCAAGGCCTAAAGTTCCTTCCCTTAGATTGAAAGGGTAAATGTAGTACAGTTACCCTTTGTATTCCCCTTAGACTAATCATACAACCATAGCCTATGAGATCTTCCTCTGGAAATATTGAAGCCGGTAATACCATCAGTTTCGGTCGGGCCATTGCACATGCTACGCAGTTCTCCATACCTGTCTCAATTGCCTGACCCGCGATCCACTTTATCCCACGTTATCGCCTGAAAAGCTTGTACTTAATTCTAAAATTTGCTAGGGAGACCATTTAGTATAATCCAATCCGCAGATGCCTTGTAAGCCAGGTTCTGTTATGTTTATTATAAGTGGTAATAAACAACTGCTTAATATTGTTGCCATGATGAACAACAAGGGATGTCGGCTGTCCCACCTTCAAAGCAGCGGTTATCATTAATAGGATCCCAACCTAGATACACATCCGATCCCCTATATGTAGCGTCCTCCCCCTGACAGTTAATAACGCTGCAGACATCAAATGTCCACGCAGTGGTCTCTCCCAGAACATATTCTAATTCTATACCCCCATAGTCTTTAATACAACCATCTGTTACGCTTTTTTTTACCCTCGTGCAGTTGTGGTTTTGTGGTCCATGTGTTAACAGCAGCAGTATTATCACACCTTCTACTGATACCACGGCCGCACAATATCTTAGCCATTTAGGTCTCCACCATACGTTGGTCCTAACCCCCGGCTGTCCGAACAGTCTCAGTGGACTCATTATCCTATTTCTAATTTGTGGGTGACCAATAGTTTTTCTTGACACCTTCGTGCTTGAAGGGCAGGTATACCCAATCAGCCCTTCGCCCAACCCAGTGAACTATTTTGGTCACCCCCTTTTTATTTACTATAATTTAAAGTCTAAAGTTCCCGGTGGGTATCGTCTATTGTTATCACAAGCGAATTTGATTCTAACCCCAAAACCCCTTATACTTGGTTCTCCGTCCGGCGCTAAGGCAAAACAAAAACCCAAGACCCAATCCAATCTAAATTACTGCTTTGTTACTACATTACTTTAATACTTAGTTTTAAATCTTTATTTAACTTCCTGCCTAATGTTGTACTGCGATTGCAACACTATAGGATGCTGGAACCTCTTATCTTTTAAGTGAAAAGAGAGGGTGTCTGTATCATGTATGCTCTCAACCTCATACTCCTACACTCCTTTTAACCTTACGACAAGCACAGTTTAATACAATAGAAATAAATTGTAAAATATACAATAAACAAATAAACAATAAATAAATCTATACAGGGGGTGTCACGTTGTGGGGGGGTCCCCCTACCGGTCGCCCCTGGTTACAGCGGCAGCGGTCCTGTTTTTGGTCACGTGATGTTCGTTCCTCAGGTGGGCGGGACCCGTGATCCGTCTCACCTGAGGGTCGTTTGTTCGTCTATATACGTCTTGTCTTTGTACCAGTTGACTGCTGGTTATTATTTCCTTCATTTGGAACAATGCACGGGTTTTTGGTTTGCACACTTTCTATTAAACCATCCTCTTTCCCTGAGACTTGGCATGATCGCTTCCTTTTTGAGTTGCTCACCCTGCCCGTCACAGAATAACCAGCCACCCTTCGGAAGCCGCCAGTCTCCTTTGCTTTCTCCTTCGTTCGTGGTCATGTCTCGTGGTAAGTGTTTGTCTACGTGCTGTGTGTTTGTCGTGTATTGTCTGAGAGAGTGTTGAGTCTGTCCCCACTCAGCCCGCCGTGTTTAAATGTTGTTTGTGTTTAAACCCGTAAAATCACACGGCGGTGACTAGAGGTGGGGACCAGTAGACTCCGCTCTCGCCCAGCGAAACTACCGGTGCCTCACATTGCGCACGTCCGTTGTCCGTTATCGTCTGTGTGTGTGTGTGTGTATGTACGTTGTAGTGTTTTGTTTTAATAACGACGCGGACGAGAGCGAGTGTGTGAGTGTGCCGTGGTGTGTGTTTCGCTGGTGGTGTTCGTGTGTGTATGTAGTCGGGTCCACCGGTGCGTGCCGCACGCTAGACCGCGTTAGACGCGAGGGTCTCTCGGTGCCTTTTGCCTCGCTCACCCGATATCCCGCGGTGACGGGGGTGAGCGACTGCGCCCGAGAGACGCATCGCTGTGGGCGTGACGCGCAAGCCGCTCACGTATAGCTCTCTCTCTCTCCAAAGATCTGCGGATCCCGTGGGGAAAACGGTGAGAGAGAGAGAGAGCTGGAGTAGGCGCGTCACGCTCCGCAGAGCGCACGCATCGGTGGGTCCTGTCCGTTTGTTTGTGTTCTGTCTTTGCGTGTTCGTTTTGTCCTAGAGTGTAGCGTGCTTTGTTTTATGTAATTCCTCTCTTGCACCCCTCTTCACGGTGTGTGGGGAGGGGCCCATTAGAGGTCCCGTGCCACTGGATGTGGCACAGAGGGCATCCTGGGTGCGTGTATGTTGTATGTTGTTTGTTTTTTGTTTTGTTATTCCCCAGAGGGGCCCCCCCTAAATATGTTTTTGGGGGGGAGCTATGGGGTTCCTGAGCCACGACAGGTGGCTCAGAAGGCACTGCTCCTTCAGGAGACCTGACCGGTTGGGAGGGACCCCTGAGCAAAGAGGAGCCCCTGTACCCCTTTGTAGGCGGAGGATGCCTGGGGTGTAAGGACAGGGTGTCTCCTCATGCCAAGAAGGGGTCCCTTCCCCCCTGTGTAAAAGGGGGGTCAGTGGTCAGAGCAGTGCGCGTTTTGTGTAATGTGTTGTCTGTGTGCGTGTGTGTGTGATGTGTTGCAGGTCGCTCCTGGAGGTGGACTGCGGCACTCCCGGACCTAGTGGGGTCTCCAGGCGGAGACCCTCCCCTTCGAGCTCGGGGTGACCAGCGTGTCCCTGTTGCAGATTGCCAGGGCCCTGGTCTCTGGCGCTCCTGGGTTGGGTGGAGGAGTCCACCTTGAGATGAGGGGCCCCGGGAGGGGTTCACTCCCCAGGAGTCTGGGGTGACCCCTAGCGAAAAGGGCAGGGGTCAGCTCAGAGCGAGGAGGTAGGTTCGGGAGGTGTTGGTGGAAGCCGTGGCCGCACCCCAGTGTGGCGGCCTGCACACATCCACACCTATGACGTTTGTTGGGCCATGTGCTCCCGGTCCGCACACAGCGGTGGGGCTTAAGCGGCCTAAGGCCGGTTAGGGCGCGAGGCCCTGTGACCGACCGGGGCGTGGTTATCGTCTTGTTGACGGCCCAGTCGGTCCAGGGTCCCGCCCAGGAGGCGAGCTAACCTGTATGTGTTTTTATGTTTCAGCTCCAGGACTGCAGGGAACGGGTCCCTGCATGGTCTGCGTCCTGTGACGAGGAGCTTATGTGTTTTGTGTTTTGTGTTTCAGCTCAGGACGGCAGGGAATGGGTCCCTGTCTTGTCCCCGCCCTCCCGCCCCTTTGTTGTGTTTTGTGTGCTGCCGCTGTAAGCCGCACATCTGGAGGGGAGTGCGGCTTTGGTGGGGGGGTCTGTCACGTTGTGGGGGGGTCCCGCTACCGGTCGCCCCCGGTTACAGCAGCAGCGGTCCTGTTTTTGGTCACGTGATGTTCGTTCCTCAGGTGGGCGGGACCCGTGATCCTTGACTGCTGGTTATTATTTCCTTCATTTGGAACAATGCACGGGTTTTTGGTTTGCACACTTTCTATTAAACCATCCTCTTTCCCTGAGACTTGGCGTGATCACTTCCTTTTTGAGTTGCTCACCCTGCCCGTCACAGGGGGCAGTCCCCTGTTGAACAATTAAACTTTGTTTCTTTTTTTTTTAACAATGCCAAAGGCCAAACAAAATATAAATGTTGGTCACATTCCACACAACACCTGTACCGGTATTAAGAAAAGAAGAGCACCCAACTCAAGACCTCTTTTATTAAAATGTAAGTGGCCCACGAAGTATGTTCTGTTTTTTTTTTTTTTTTTTCTTCGCCGACCCCAACTTCCGTTCCTTTTCCCTCGTTGGGGGCAAGGTGGACTTTACCTTGAAGAGCCCCTGGTGCTTCACTTAAGGTGGTATTGTGACCCTATTGTGAGCTCCGTATCTCTGCGCGCTCCAGCGGTGGTTCTGACGCTCGGCACTAGCTGAGATGGTACCACGTCTCTCCTCTGCCTCTCAGTCGGACGGCGTGTGATGTCCTCTCGACGACTTTGAATGGACCGGTCCACCTGGGTTCCGACCACTTCCTTTTGATGACCTTCAGCAGGACCCAGTTGGTGACGGGTAGATCTGCTCGTGGCTTCAGTTCTGACTCCTCGTGTGGGTCTGGTTGTGGGACTGGTGCTGGCTCCTCTCCTCGTACCTGAACAGAATAAGCTTCACAGATTGCGTTTTAGTGCATTATACCATTGTTGTACAACCTTGTAGTTTTCCTGTCGGACGTCGCAAGCGCATTGGGGCCCCCATAAAACTTCTTCCTGTCTTGAGCTCATACGGAGTGAATTCTGTAACAAAATTCACTGAAGATCTTCTGGCCAACAATACAAACACATACATTTGTGCACATACCTTTACCTTTATCCTTTGTTACCATTTATAATTCCAATTTAGCCTGAGATTGAGAATAATAAGCCAACCTGTATTTGCGTCTCAAACCCAAATTTTGTTTGAAACCCTTGCTAATGAAATGCTTCCCATAATCTAAGCGCCCTAATTTAGTAAAACTATGATGCAGTATCCAGTAATTTATCAACCTTTTGCAGACCGACTTGGAGTCCTCTGGCTTGGTGGGAAATGCTTCTACCCAACATAAGAATTTGACCACGACCACTAACAAATACCTTGGTCCCCGTACTGGTGTTAACATGTCAGTGTAGTCAGTCTGGATCTCCTGGCTCCTATTGCCCAGGAAACCTGCTTAGACCTGATCTTAAAACACAAGTTATGTGCATTACAAATATTCACATTTTCAGTCCAGTCTGCTATTAAGTCAGTTAAGTATGGGTGCGACCAGTAACACATTTTCCTTCATTTTGCTGTCCCGTGTGCTTCAGATAACACTGATTAAATCAATTGACTTGGTAAAAACGGTGTCCCATTAGGTCCTTTCCAAACCTCCTTACCTCATTTACCACCTTTGTTTAACCACAACATTTTTCCTGTAGTTTACGTAGCTCTGAATCCTATGGCAGAGGAGACCACTGTCCTCTGCCCTGCAAACTATCTGATAGGCTCCTGGAACATATCCTGCCTCTTTTTAGCAGCCGCATCCGCAGCTGCATTAACTCTGTATTAAACTGCCCCCTTTTGATAACTTGAACATTTAATGATAGCAACTCTTACCAATAGTGACACCTTTTACATCATAATATTTAATGGGTTTTCCTCCTGAAGTGGTATAACCTACTCTCTTCATACCAAGTTCTACATGAACCACTCCTACCACGTACGCAGAGTGTGTACAGATGTTAACTTTCTTGCCTTCCACCCACCTTAGTGCTGCAATAACAGCCAAAATCTCAGCCCTCTGTGCTGATTGTACTACCCAGTTTTACCTGAATGTGCTACCAAGAACTCGCCTGCGTCTCCCTGAGCTTCCATTACCACCACAAATCCTGATTCAACACCACCATCTCGACTCCTGAACCCGCACCTGTCTGTCTACATGTTCTCTACCCCAGGGATTGGTTCAATTTAGCTGCATATGCCACCTCAGTTACACACTCATGTGCCGGACCCTGTAACATACCATATTAATTCCTTCAAGTGAAAACATTAAGTTTGGGACCATCAAAACCTTCTGTATGTGTTAACATTTGTAAATTTACATAAGCCATAATGCTGTGACTTGTTAGAATATATAATGAATGTCTTGTGATTACGTATGCCGTTTTATTTATCTATTTATTTAAACAAGTTTTGCTGTCTAACAGCCCCCCCCCCTTTTCTGAAACACAAAAGGGTGTTTCAGAAACATCTAAGGTAATCTGGCTGTGTCTCAAACGTAGCTGGTGGCTGTGAGATAAGGCCAACGTCATGAGGTCCCTCTAACCACAGAGAAGCTGGTATCTGATCTAAAATTAAGTTAGGGTCAAGATGATCACAGCATTCTCTCCCATGGAATATGCTCAACATATCACATTAAAGTAACTTTGACAAATGACATTGTTTTAATAAACCAAGCATAGCTCACACATAGAATGTTAGTTATTACCCAATCCTTAGCTATAGTGGCTCTCCTAATCATACTAGTGTCGCTAAGCAGGTGTCAGCCTCACAGGGACCACCACACCCTCAGGTGTCACCAATATGCTCCTGGTTGCAATCTCCCATAGCTGATACTGTAGCTATTCCTCAAATTCCTCCCCATAAACTAGATCCCATATTGGGTCATAGAACAAAGGAACATGCAGTGGGTCGGGTGGCAGGACGCAGGGACCAATAAGAGTAACCCACAGCTTCCAGGCCATGAACACAGAGTGGACGCCCCTCGCAGTGCAGGAGTCTGGCTCCAGAAGATGTGAACTGTGGGAGGCCATTCCGTGGAGATCACCAGTCCTAGAGGGCTACATAACACAGTAGCTCCTAGTTCAAAAAATGTCTCTTCCACAGAGGTTATCAGGTGCAGTCTCTGATATGAGGAACTGGCGACATTGGGACAGTTTTATGCAGACTTTGATATTCTGTATAACAGTCACAGAATCAGCATCAGGTAATAATAATAATAATAATAATAATAATAATAATAATAATAATAATAATAATCTTTATTTATATAGCACCTTTCATACATACATGCAACTCAAAGTGCTTTACAGTATAAATAAAAGAAACAAAAAGAAGACAAAAAGAAAATGTTAAAGAAATTAAAGTAAAATAACATAAAATGTAAAAAGTAAAGTAAACAATATAATAAAAAAGTAAAGTAAATAAAACTAATTAAGATAAGTAAATATAAGAAGATAAAAATAAAATATTAAAATTAAAGGTAAAAAGAAATAATTAAATAAAGTGACAAATTATAAAATAATAGACTAGAATTTCTTAACTAAAAGCAGATCTAAACAGGAAAGTTTTGAGACTGTTCTTGAAACTATTCAGGGATGAAATGCATCTGAGCTCTTCAGGAAGAGATAAACGCAGGTAAAACGCAGTTGATTGCTGAATGAGTTGCTCCTTTGTGTCAACCAGAAATGACAACCTTTTAGTACAGACAGTGAGGGACAGCATGGGGTCTGTCGCAGCTTTGCTGTCAGAGTTCTCATCTGGGCCCCGTCATGCCCACTGGTTAACTCCACACTCTCCAAAGGGAACAACCCTGAGGCCACCGAAGGGTTTGGTGCTGGTACATACGGACTTCTGGACCTCCCTTGTCCAATGGCGTTCTGAGGACACTCCCTCGACCAGTGACACTTCTGCCCACAAAGAAACATCCACCCGACATGCCACGACCATAGTTGCCAGGACAACCCTGACCACCCCTGCCCCCTGCCTAACCCCTCCCTCTTAAACTTTAGTTAAATCTCATTGGTGGGTACTCCCACCCCTGTTGCAGATAGGGAACATATTGAGGAGTCTGGGGCGGGCCCCTGTACGCGTACACTGCTTGCGTACACACTTTTCTAAACCAGTTAAGGTGTGAGCGTTGGGACCCTGGGTGTATACCAGTTTGGGACACCCAGATTTATGCTGCTTGGCTCAGATAACTTGTGGGAGTTGACTTATCCAACCATGTGACTAGAAATGGCGGATGCTGCGTACTGGCCATTTAACAGAGGGACTCACCTAATGCTCCATTATGTCTAGTGAGGGGTACTTCATGTAACAGGTGGGTTGTGCCTGCTGCATACTGAAAAACACTTAACTTAAACAGTAACTTCACTTTAACACTACGAATATAAAGGACCACTGTGACTATGCAAGGAAGAGAAATTTATGTAAGGGAATGTTCACATACACAAAGCATAGGGAAAACACCATAGGAACTAAAGCAAACTAACGATACAGAAACAAAACAGAACCTTAGTAACAAATCCAGACTGCTAAAAACATGTATACGGAAGGGAACATATCAATAACCTAAACCAAAGACAAAACTTCTAGACAGGCGGATGCAAAACTAATAATGCATGAACATCTATCATACTTTCAGTACTAACCAGATATCAAAACAAACTAAGAACAGGGGGCTATTTAAACAAGTAAAAATCCAATACCGGCAAAGCTTCTAAACATTTACCTAAACAAACTTATGACCTAAATGAAATAAAAAATAACTGGGGAAAATACTCAAGATCACAAGCACAATAACCCACGATCAGAACATAGAAAACCAAGAACTAAATTACTAAACCTAATGAGATATAACCTAGAAACAGCTGAGACTGCAAATGAAGGCTGGTGTGACAGACAGGAGGGTGCGGAGCCAAGCGTGACAGTGCAACAACGTACTACCAGACCTCTAAAGTCTCCCAAGGTCAAGATCTTTCCTCGGACACATCTACCTCACTTACTCACTTTGCTTACCCCGGTGTGTGCACTATCTATAACTAACTCCACCCAAGTCCCTTCTAACATGCAGTTAACACTACCCCACAGCCTGAGCTCCCTTTTTCTAGCCTTAAATATTAATATCTACTATTAATAGGTATGATGACAAAACAGAACAAGAATCACATATCTAGACAGAGCTGAAATATACCTTTAAAATGATACCTGGATTTTGAAAATTGGTTGAGAATTGATGAAGTTATGATATTTATAATATCATGTATCACATTAAAATATAATACATTAATTACAATAGAAGTCGTGTGACTGAAATTCACATAATCTAATTCTAATTAATTATAATTAATAATTAATCATAATCATAATCTAATTCGAATTGATGTTAACTATATTACCATTTAACAACAAGTTATATCAGAAAACAATGAGATTAAACTACACAACACTGGTATCAGTACCGATTTCAAGAAAACACTGTGGGAACGAGTTAAACCAAGACGCCGCTTTTAGCCTAAATTTGCTAGCTACCGTGACGTTCGATACACCAATGTCAATCATGACTACTTATTTTCCGCGGTCTAGTAAAATACTTTCGCCTGCACGGATTTCGATTAAATTTGGTCAGTATTGAGATAAAAGCTGTATTTTTAGGTCCACATATATTTCGATGGTGTCCGGAGCGTTGATGAATAAAACAGACCGCTTGAAAACAACAAAGTATCTTATCGCTGGTCTCCCGACCTGAAATCGCCAGAGTTCACTATTAGCAGTGCCTGATGATTGGCTGGGTTGTGCTTAACGAAGTCACAGTATTATTCAGGAAAAAACACACACCTGCTAGGCGGTGAGGAGTGATGTTTTATGACACCCTTACAAAAGTACAACGTAGTTTGGAACACATTACTGAGCCAGAATTTTTCGCATCGAACGTTGGTTCGTCAGCATACCTACTATTAAGGGCGCGTCATCGGTTTTATTTATTTGTACGGTTCCTGCTTTTACATTAATTACTGGATAAATCCCTTTTTACCTCTTGCTGCACGTTAATGGGTGTTAACGAGTTTGGCTCATACAGTGGTGTATTTTCCTGACTATCTGCTGTGTGCACCCCTGGTTGTGGACAACCCCCAGCAAACAGTGTTTGTACATGTGTCACAGAGCTAAATCTTTTCAGCGTTTAATGATTTTGCGTGTTAAACGTGTACACTTTTAGCCAGTCCGTTCTATTTTGCAGCGATGTAACGATTCTCGGTTAGGGGCGGAGGCAAATACACTAGCGAATGAAATTTAACTTTTAGAGCGGCAGGAATGCTTGTCTAGGCACACAACAGGTGCACGCGCTACGAGGCATTTCTCATGAGTACCAACTAAAATTTACTAAACACAGAGGAAGGACAAAACCAAAGCATAACGTACACGAAAATCAAACTACAAAATACAATCAGTCCTAATTTCAAACAAATGACGTAACCTAGCATTAAGACATAAGAATGAAGACACATAGGGAAATTAGAAGTAAATCACCCACTTCTAAACAAAACTACAACACCTCAGACAACGAACAGACTATGCTATTTGTTACACAACGAAGGAAGAAATCGAACAGATGACTCAGACAATATACCAATGGGATACAGAGAAACAACAAACAACATCAACAGGACAAACTTGACAATAAAATAAAAAATAAAAATGAACCAACAACCAAACATGAAAAAGAGCCTCGGCGTGGCGAACCCAACTAATAAACACAATAAACGATACACGAACTTATTAACAACTGAACTTGATTTATCATCCCTGTAGTCTGAGACCAAAACAAACTATAACGTAGACTAAAAGAACTCATACGAAAGCCAGACTAACGAATAAAAAGACTTAAGACTCGGTTAACCAAACACAATATATGAACCTCATAGGTATAGTCCAACACTAGGGGAGGGTGCAGAATTTAAGAACTTAAATACAAGAAATCACAGGACAAGAAAATGCCCACGAAAGATCACCAAGTTTACCGACCAGACACAAGGAGAACTCACACACAATATACAATGTGTGGAACAGAAACGAATGTAACAGGCTCAATTATACAAAATGACCCAGACCGGGCCTTACTCAAAATGAAGAGAAATACCAAAGACACAATGAACAGCTAATTCTAAATATATGAGAGACCAAACCAAAGGGGAAAATTGAATAAATTAAATACAAAGGAGGGAGGAGTCACCGGTGACAGATGAAATTCTAACATTTTATAGTCAATTACATCAACTAAGGACACACGGTCCTGCCTTGGTCACTCATACTTTTAACGTCACATAACAATAATTGTATGAATTACTTTACAAGTCCTAGTCATTTGTTCCTATAAAGTTTTCCACTCACATAAACCAACACCATAAACCAACCATTTTACATCAAACTATTTGCATACATTTCGTATTTCCTCACCAGCCAAGTTGATAAAAAACCGGTACTCACCAGAAGTAGCCTTCAACCATAGTTACCAGACTGAGACACCATAAGGTTGCATCACCCTCAATCAATTCAGGATCCTGTCCGAATATTGGTGATTCGGGGCTACCCCAGGGCTCCGGGACACCAACGACCCAGCTACCACGGGACGCCACCCGCGGTTTACCGTCACCTCGTCAGACAAACGGGGGGGTTTGCCACACCCGGGAAAACAAAAATCACTTGTCAGTACAAATATACTTTACGCGATTTACCTTATTTTATTCCTTATTCCTTTTTCCTTTTAAACCATACATTTTTTACCTTTATTTCCTTGTTTACCTTTAAACCATATATTTTACCTTTATTTCCTTGTTTACCTTTAAACCAAACCAAAAAAAAGATAATAAAAAAATTAAAAATTGCCATTTAATTTAGCATCGACCAAACACCATTAGTTCATCACAATTTGGTATTATACAAATGTGCAGAAATTTTGTTGTAACAGGTATTCTGCTTTACCTTTAATTGAGCCGGCTCGGACGAACTAACAGTATTTTAGAAGACGTGTTCCAAAAATCTATCTCTTCCCATCACGTCGGGAGATCACCAAATTGTTGGGGCTTTAACTTCTATCAACCACTTTAGCCCAGCGTGTTCGTTTGATGGGAAAGAGATAGTAGGAACAACATACCAAAATTATAGCAATACCAAAAAGGCCTTTATTAAAACAGAGATATCTCTGGGGATCTCCCACATTCCAAACAATTCTCATTTACATCAGAGAGATCCGAAGTAAACTGGTAACAAGCAGGTTTATATACTATGGCCCCACCCCCTCAGTGCTCTTGCATGGTCATAGTTAGAGTTCTCAACGTATATGCATGACTCTGCATTATTTCATGTCCACTGTGTCCCAACCTAATAGGGTGTCCTTACAGGCAGTTGGTGCAAGTGACCTTCTGTGGAGCTTATCAGTATAGAACATATTCTACAGACACTTCACTCCCTATAGACCAAACTGTTCTCTGATGCAACAATATGCTATATGGCCCCTTGTGAGGCCCTTCTTAAGATTACGTATAAACTAATAGTTTAAGGCAGCAATTATTTATTTAATTAATAATTATATCTAATTTTAATATCCATTTCATTGATGAGCAAAATATACTTTTGCTAATGTTATTGCTAAGCAAAAACTTATTTTCTCAACATGAGTCTGTGAAATTATATTTATATTATTAAAGAAATAATTGTAACTACATCTCTGGTCCAGTGGTGTTGATCTTGCATGCCTTTTTCTTCAATTCTCGTCTTTTGTGCTGAGGCTTTCATTTGCCCCAGTGTAATTCCTTGGGGTGAAATTCCCCTAGGTGGCATAGTCATGCATTTTTCTTTTTTTGTTTTTTTGTTAGTTCTGCTCACCACAGATAGCTGGTACCAGGAGAACAGATTCACAACACATGGGTGTCAGAAAAGAGTTCCAAAGTTTAATAGTAATACATGTATTACCAGGGCAGCACTTCCCAGTGACCCTCGCATGCCCGCCCCCACAGGCGGGAGAGTGAGAACCCGGACCGCACATGCACATTCATCCCAACATGACTTCCTCCACACATCCGACCACACCCATATACACTCTTGCGCACATGGGCCTACCCCCAAATGTGCCCACACCCCAATATATACACACATACCCATATATTCCCCCCAACATGTACTCATTCACCTACCTGTATAAAAAGATAGGACAAAGACACACATACCTCCAAACCAACACACCCTCCACGGCGGGGGCAAATGGCTGGACCAGCAAGGATCGGTAGTAGTTTCCAGGACGCCACCAGCCCGGCCCCGCGCCCGCGACCCACCCCCGCCCCGGCAGGGAGCAGGAAACGGGTGAAGGAAGGCCTTCCCACCCCTCCACCCCCAGTGCAGTGTTGTGTGTAGGTGTTGGTGTATATGCATGTGTGGTAGTGTGATACTATGGTGCAGTTAAAATTGAGGGGACAGGTGTTGGGACCAACGTGGACAAAGCCCCGGCCCACTGGTCAGTGTTTGTCCACACTGTCCCCTCAAAGGCCCTCAATGTCTAAGGTGCAGTAAAAACTGAGGGACAGACATTGGTGAGGAGACGGGTGAACCATGGCAGCAGGCCCACCTCGTCAACCTCTGGGTACATGCCTGTCCCCCAGGATCCTAAATGTACAAGGACTGTGTATGTGTGTGTGTGTGTGTGTGTGTGTGTGTGTGTGTGTGTGTGTGTGTGTGTGTGTGTGTGTGTGTGTGTGTGTGTGTGCGTGCGTGCGTGCGTGCGTGCGTGCGTGCGTGCGTGCGTGTATATGTGTGGGGAGTGGGTGGGTGGAAATGCGTAAGTCCAGAGGAAATGGTCCTCTGGAAGAGGAGAGCCAGCTAGCTGGCTCATTGAGCACCAAGCTTCACTGCCCCACCGACTCGAGGCAGGGAGGGGTCGACCCGGGGAGACCGGGTGGGCAGCTCCCTCCGTCACCGCATCCAAGCCCAGATCCCCACCGCCCCCACCACAGAGGACAGCCGGTCTGGACATCCACATACACCTAACCACATATTCTCTATCGCATACGTATACACCCACACATTCATCTCTTATATATATCTCCACCCATATATACACCCACACACCTTGTCCCATATACACAACACACCTATGTGAGCACCCACAGCCATATCAATCGCACATCAAACGACAGCAGACATCCACAGGATTGAAGACAAGCTGGTCTGAGTCCGGAACCCTGCGCCCCCGGCCCGCCCCAGACACCCCCGACAGCCACCGCCCCACCCCCACCAGCCAGGCCCCCCAGAGCCCCAAGGCCCAGACCCGATGCCCCGACACAAGGCCTACTGACCCACCCCCCCCAGCGGTGCGCCCGCAGCGGCACAGGCCACCCCGTGTGGGCAGGGCCCCAGCACGGGGTCGGGTGGCCCCAGGTACCGGGCCCCGGGTCCCGCCACCTGGCCCCGCAGGGGAGGCCAGCCACCCCCCTTGGGGCCTGCACCTGCTCCCCCCGCACCCCCGGCCCCGCACCCCAGAGCCCAGAGACAGCGCAATCCAAGGACCCCCCCCCCCCCCCTTCCCCCACCGCCCGCCAGGACAAACACACGAACATCCCAGGTCGGCAGCCCCGCCCCCCCAGCCCAGAAAGTGGCCGGCACGAGCAGTCCCCCCAGAGTCGACCCCCAGCCACCAACCGGCCATCCGGGAGTTGTGGCCCCAGCCAGCCTCCCCGACTAGCTAATGGAACTCATCAGTGGGGACCAAAGAGAATTAAATTCCTCCAACTGGTCTTTAGAGGAAGCAGACATTCTCTCCAGACAGATGTGATCAAGTAATAAATTTTTGTAATGAGTAATATGCAGGTCCTTTTTCGTTTTCCAATTGATAAGAATGGTTTTCTTGGCGATGCTAATTTAAGTATTAAATTATAATAATTAAATAATTATTAATAATAAAGTATTTAATTTAAGTCGTATTTGTTCCATTTTAAAATGTACTGTAATCTATTGGCTAAGAAATATTGATAAAAATTTGGTAGTTCTAAGCCACCACTGAGTTTTTGCTTTTGCAAGGTTTTCAGACTAATTCTTGATGGCTTGTTTTTCCATAGGAATTTTGAGATGTTTGAGTCTAAGGATTTAAACCAAGCGGCAGAGGGTTTATTTGGGATTAGTGAGAATAAATAATTGACTTTGGGTAGAACCATCATTTTAATGGTAGCAACTCTCCCTATGAGTGATATAGGTATAGCGTTCCAGCGTGTGAGATCATCTTCTATTGTTTTTAATAGAGGGATATGATTTAACTGCACTAATTCTAAAAGTTTAGCAGAGACATGTATGCCTAAATATCTAATATTACCTGATTGTAGTGGAGTGGTGGTCATGTTCTGGAAACTACAATTTATAGGCAAAACTATTGATTTACCCCAGTTGATGGAGTATTCTGTTATAGAAGAGAAGCTGTCTATAAGTTTGATTGTATTCGGAAGAGAAGCTTGTGTGTTCTGCAGGAAAAGTAATACATCATCTGCGTAAAGACTTATGGTTTGTGGTTCCTGTGTTAATTCCTGTAATATTTGCATTTTGTCGAATTGCTGCTGCTAATGGCTCAATGAAGAGAACAAAAAGTGAGGGTGATAGTGGGCAGCCTTGCCTGGTACCCCTCTGCAGAGTGAAGCTTTGTGAGGTGATATCGTTCGTCCTAACACATGCATTAGGAGAGCTATGTAAGGTTTTGATCCAGTTTATGAAGGATGAGCCAAATCCAAATTTGTGTAGAACTGCTAATAAATATTTCCAGTTTACCCGGTCAAATGCTTTTTCTGCATCTAAAGATACAATAGTAGTCTCTATTTTGTTAATTGTGCAGTAATCTATTATGTTTATTAGTCTGCGTGTATTGTTGGCAGATTGTCTACCCTTGATAAAACCTGTCTGGTCTGGATGTATTATAAGTGGGGTGATTTTCTCTAATCTTCTGGCAAGTGCTTTGCAAATAATTTTAAGATCTACGTTTATGAGTGAAATGGGGCGATAGCTGGAAGGAAGTGTAGGGTCTTTGCCTGGCTTTAGAAGTACACTGATGTTAGCAGAATTCATGTCTGGAGACAGTACGTGATCATTTTGAATTTGAGTTACCATTTTAAAAAAGGTTGGTTCTAGCACAGACCATAATTCTTTGTAGAATTCTACAGGAAATCCATCTGGTCCTGGAGCTTTGTTATTTGGTAGCTGCTGTAGGGCTTCATGTAATTCGGGCAGAGCAAGTGGTGAATCCAGTGCAACAACTTGTTCATTTTCCAGCTTTGGGAGATTTATATTATTAATAAATTCTTCAATAGCTGAATCAGATGGACTAATCTGTGATGTATATAAAGCTTTATAAAACTCTTTAAAAGCTTTATTTATTTGTTGTGGGTCATGAATAATGCTACCTGTTGAGTTCTTAATAGAAGAGATAGTTGTTTTTTCCTTATTAAGCTTTAACCGATTAGCAAGGAATTTTCCGGATTTATTGCCATGTTCAAAATGTAGTTAAATACAGAACAAAGATGTGTCAACACAATTGGGTAAGAATATTAAAATCTAATATGATTGGTGTTCTCCTTATCAGGAGAGGAGGCACAGTAGACTGGATCTAGGTGTAGTGGAAAAGTACAGGGGGAGAGAGAGAGAAAGACAAACAGACAGAAGTTCTAACTGAGGAGCAGACACACAGATAAGGGAGTGAACTAAATGTCAGAGTGTTCTGTCTGAGGGTCACAGACAGTAAACCACAAATTCCCTTACAGTTAGTTCATGGACGTTAAGTGGAAATGTCACAAATGTCACCATTCCGATTTTTTTTGCCTGTTCTGGCTTTTGTGACGCCATCTAGTGATAATTATGTGTCAGTACAGGCTTCCTTGTGTAAAGACCACTTGTGTAAGGGCCATTCTATAAGTATGTTAATGAGGTTGGGGTGCTGGGGGTGTAACAAGGCAGTAGCCTATTTGAAACAAATAATTGAGATGGGGTAAAATGTAAATTTTGTGAGAAGCGAACATGTATATAAATCTTGTTTGATTTTGTCCCATAATAGTAAGTAATGTCTCCTGGATGACCGAACTCCTCTCTAAGGGACAGCCCGGATACCCTGTGGAGAAAACTCATTTCAGCCCCTATTAAAATGTAACGTGTGGTGGAGGAGGCAGGCACCACAACGTTCACGGTGAACATACAGACGTTTATTTACACTCAGACGTTTAAGCTCCGCTCCGGGTGAAGTGCGAGCAGAACAGGATCACACTCACGCTGACACGAAACTTTAGACAAAGACGAGCACAAGACACTGCGCGAACGCACATTAAATAGGTGATCAACACAGACTATATAATAAAATATTTAAATATTTTGCTTATATATTCGGTTCTGATCCTGTTACTGAATATATAAACCAAGATATTTAAATCCGGTTTCTGTGATTTGAAAATGAGATTAGTGTTCTGTATTAGAATCTTGTGGTATATTTAGCAGCATAGCCAGTTGATTTGCTAAAGTTGATTTGTTATGGGCGAGAAGTGCAAAAATAAAAAGGAAGCGATCACGCCAGTCTCATTAAAGGAGGATTTAATGATAACGTGCACCAACCGAAAACAAGATCCAAATTAAGGAAACAATCACATGGCATATATAGATGGACAAAATAACCTCAGGTGCAGGGACTTATAGAAAGCCCCACCCACCTGAGGGACAAACACAATGCAACAACAACAGGACAACATGAAATACTGGCGCTGTGGACGGAGGCGGCCAGTAGGGGGCCCCGTATCATGACAGACCCCCCCACCTAGCTGCACGTCCCCTCGGGTTGTGCGGCCCGCAACGGCAGTACACAACACAACAAAAGGGCGGAAGGAGGGGACGAGGCAGAGAACACAAAACACGGATTAGCTCCCCCCTCCCTGGGTGAGGTCCTGAACCAACTGGGCCATCTAAAAGATGGCAACCACGCCCCAGTAGATTACAGGGCCCTCAGGCCCTAGCAGGCCTCTGGCCGCTCAACCTCCCTGGGACACGGCTACACCGCTCTCTAACCACCTCCCAGACCTACCTCTCGTCTCAAGGCTGACCCCTGCCCCCCTCATGGGTTCACCCTAGCCTCCTGGGGAGACCACCCCTCCTGGGGAAGCTCATCATGGACTCCTACAACCAACCAAGGATTGCTAGGGACCATGGCCCTGGTTACCCCTATTCAGCCTGAGAGTCCGCCCCTGACGAAGAAGCTCATAGCAGGGTGGGCTCCTCCACCCAACAGAGGGCTTCACCCTTTGGAGGCCATCTACACCCAGGGACCTCTTCCTGGTCTCCCCGAGCACGAGGCAAGGCAAGTTTATTTATACAGCACCTTTCATACACCCCTGCCATAGAGTATACAGGTGCTGGTCATAAAATTAGAATATCATGAAAAAGCTTATTTATTTCAGTGTTTCAATTCAAAAAGTGAAACTTGTATATTATACTCATTAATTACACACAAACGTATCTTTGATGTATTTCAGCTGTTTATTTCTTTTAATTTGATTATATCGGTATTTCAGAAAATTAGAATATTGTGAAAAGGTTCAATACTGAAGACACCTGGTGTCACACTCTCAACAGATAATTAACTCAAAACACCTGCAAAGGCCTTTAAATGGTCTCTCAGTCTAGTTCTGTAGGCTACACTATCATGGGGAAAACTGCTGACTTGACAATTGTCCAAAAGATGACTGACTCCTTACACAAGCAGAGAAAGACACAAAAGGTCATTGATAAAGAGGCTGTTCACAGAGCTCTGTGTCCAAGCACAATAATAGAGAGAAGAAGGGAAGGAAAAGATGTGGTAGAAAAAGTGAACAAGCAATAATGATAACTGCACCCTGGAGACTGTGAAACAAAACCCATTAAAAATGAGGATGAAATTCACAAAGACTGAACTGCAGCTGGAGTCAGTGTTTCAATTACCACCACACACAGACGTATGTAAAATGTGTAAAAAAAATTTAAAGAAGACGAGGGTTTCAGCTGTGACACCCCTAGTGTCAAACCACTCTTGAAAGAGAGACAGTGTCAAAAGCATCTCACCTGAATTAAAGACAAAAAGGTCTGGACTGAGTGTCCAAAGTTATGTTCTCTGATAAAAGGAAGAGAAGAATGACACAGAGTCCACGTTGTTTGAGGTCCAGTGTAAAGTCTCCACAGTCTATATATATATAATGTCTCAGACTGATTGACTCCATGTCCACGCCACACTGCTGCAGTAATTCAGGCTAATGGAGTACTGAGTTCTGTACATGTTCATACTTTTCAGTTGGCCAGAATTTCTAAATAAATCTTTTTTGTGTATTGGTCTTAAGTAATAAGTTATTTTCTGAGATATTGAATTTGGGGTTTTCATTAGTTGTCATTTATAATAAGCAAATTAAAAGAAATTAACACGTGAAATATATCAGTCTGTGTGCAATGAATGAGTATAATATACAAGTTTCACTTTTTGAATGGATTTACTGAAATAAATTTTCATGATACTTTAATTTCTTGACCAGCACATGTAAATGTATTTGTGTGTTTTTTGTGTGATTTGATTTCAGATGCACTGAGGAAAATTTGCACATTACATATAACACAGGTTAATGCCTGCCACCTGGTGGACTAAAGGTGCAAGTGCAAGAAATCATCATGGAAAAAGCTTTGAAGTAACAGGAGTGTCCAGGTGATGTCACTGGTGAAAATAAAGGGATGTGTGAGGAAGTTCGTCTCCAGTATCCAGTTTCTTTCAGCAGGACACAGACTAAGGTCTGGTATTTTTGCATGTGTTTGTACAGCGCTAGGATCACGCTTAAAGATTTCAGATTAATAGGTCAGGTAACAGCACAAAAAGGAATAGTGAAGTTGAGGAGGAAAAGTACAGTGGTAATATCTCAGGTTTTCTAGTATTGCAGTATTACTACTTAGACAGCTATTTTAACAGCAACTATTGTTTATGCTATTTATGATCATTAAACTGTTTAACATGTGCTTGGTCTGCCAGATGTATTTATTTAATTAGTATTATATTAATACAGGACATTCATACTTGTGAATGAGGAATTGCTATGGAAACTGTGGGGTGTGTTCTACAGTCTAAAATGATCCTGGTGTCTTTGTCTCGTCTGCCAGTCATAGCAGCCTGTAGGAAACTCCTCTCAGAACCTCAGCTGCAGCGATCTGTCCATATGTGAAGACCTTTGGCCCTGTGCTGGTTGCTCTGTTTAAGAGGTCAGTCCAGATGGAGTCCAGCAACACACCACATCAGCTCCTGTCCAAGAGTAAGAAGGTACCGTGTGACTGTTGCCATGAGAACAGCGATGCTCTGAAGTCCTGTCTGGACTGTGGGGTCTCCTACTGCCAGACACACCTGTTGCCTCACACAACTGCAGCAAAACTCAAGAAGCACAAACTCATCTGCCCTGTGCTCAACCTGGAGAACTACATCTGTCAGAAACATGACAGACCCCTGGAGTTGTTCTGTAGAGACGACCAGACGTGTGTGTGTCTCTTCTGCAACGAGACAGACCACAGAATTCACAACACCGTTCCTATAGAAAGAGAGAGTGGTGAGAAGAAGGTGAGACCTTCAGACAGATTTCTGTCTCACATTTCTGCATCATTACATCATTTTAATGTTTTATTTATTTTCACAATGTCCTCTTCTGGATTTGTGTGGCAGGTCCAGTGGTGACTGTGTCATGTGCTTCTGTTCTGGTTGTCATGTGTTCATGTGCCACAGTCTAATTGAGTTCCTGACATTCATCCCTGTCCTGGAGTTTGACTAATGTTGCTAACAAAGCAGTAGCCTATTTGAAACAAGTAAATTTTGTGAGAAGCGAACATGTATATAAATCTTGTTTGATTTTGTCCCATAATAGTAAGTAATGTCTCCTGGATGACCGAACTCCTCACACTATCTCTAAGAGAGAGCCCAGATACCCTGCGGAGAAAACTCATTTCAGCCCCTATTAAATTATATATATAATGTCACAGATTGATTGACTCCATGTCCACACCACATTGCTGCAGTAATTCAGGCAAATGGAACTAAGTACTGAGTTCTGTAATCGCATTAGTTCAACAACAACAAAAAATAGATTTAAATAACTGCAACAAAAGAGTTTGTATCATCTGTTGTATAATAAGGACCAACTGATCTTACATTTCAAAAAACAATTATAAACACAAAATTAATTTAGTAAAATATACTAAATTACATTTTCTAGCAATGTCAAGCTACAAACATGTTGTAAAGTGTGAGTACGATATATTAAAGTTTGGAGCTAGACTGTCTAAACATTAATCTTATTCAGGCAAGACAACCCTAAAACACATGTATAGCGAGTTCATGGTGTGTCTTGGACTGAGCGTTAGCATGTGAGCTATTTAACGCTCAAAAACATTTCTGCACAATAACTGAAAATTTCTATAAATAAAAGGGTAAAAAAAAAAACAAAAAAAAAAACATTTCTGCACATTAGCTAGTAGTTATCTGACCTTACTATCCAAGTACACTGTGTGAACAGAATCGAGTGGAAACGCTGCACCAAGAACATCCATATTCATAGAATGAATGAATGAATGAATGTTCAACTTATATAGCGCCTTTCTATATACCCAAGGACGCTTTACAATTTTAACACGGATACAACTCGTACACAACCAATCACACACCGGCAAGAAGCGGCAGCCAATTGCGCACAGCGTACTCTCAACCGGGATCCACAGCCCCCTGGGGGACTGAATGGGGTGCAGGAAGGGGAGAGAGGACAGACCCTAGTGACAGAGCACCATCCACCACTGGGCACACAAGCACACACACATTCAGACAACTGCTTTTTTATTGAACATGAAGACACACAGACACACTCAGGGAGAATTTGTCAGGGAATCAGGGAGGGCCAATTTAACCATACCATAGTTACCATAGAGGTGTAATCCTAACCCTAGAAGTGAATTCCTAACCCTAGAGGTGTAATCCTAACCCTAGAAGTGTAATCCTAACCCTAGAGGTGTAATCCTAACCCTAGAAGTGTAATCCTAACCCTAGAAGTGAATTCCTAACCCTAGAGGTGTAATCCTAACCCTAGAAGTGAATTCCTAACCCTAGAGGTGTAATCCTAACACTAGAAGTGTATTCCTTACCCCAGAAGTGTAATCCTAACACTAGAGGTGTAATCCTAACCCTAGAAGTGTAATCCTAACTGTAGAGGTCTAATCCTAAAATTAAGAGATTTCCTCTGCACTGGAGCACCACACACTCTCTTGCACTGCACATCTGCATGTGGAACTGATGTATTGGTGGTTTTGTATTTTTCAATAAGGACTACAGTGGCCATGGAAGTTTGTGTAGATTATAGCTTTACCAGAAAATCCTTTCTTCATATCACAAATTGATAAAATTTTTATTAGTATGCAGATGCCTTGTTAACTAGCAAGCTAACTTGACATTGTTATTGCATGTGTGTGCTTGACACAATCCTGCTGTTCAGCAGGGGTTAGAGTTTAGGGGTTTCTATCCCTCCAGTTCCTGGTCCAGTCTGAACTCCTCCAGTTCCTGGTCCAGTCTGAACTCCTCCAGTTCCTGGTCCAGTCTGAACCCCTCCAGTTCCTGGTCCAGTCTGAACCCCTCCAGTTCCTGGTCCAGTCTGAACTCCTCCAGTTCCTGGTCCAGTCTCTGTCCCTGCAGCTCCTGGATTGGTTCCTGGTCCAGTTTGTTCCAGTCCTTGCTTTCTATGCTCAGGCACTGCTTTATATCACCATCTGACCCACTGTTTCCTGTTTCTGACTCACTGGTGATGAAGCTGTATGTACTTCTTCACCCTGCAGACTAAGCTGGAGAAGACACAAGCAGAGGTTCAGCGGATGATCCAGGAACGAATGAAGAAGATAGAAGAGATAAATCATTCTGTAGAACTCAGTAAAGTAAGACCATCAAACTCAAACTAGCTCTCTCTACATTTTATTCTGTTTATTCACAACATTTACGGCATTTTAGCAGATGCTCTTATCCAGAGCGACTTACAAAGTGCTTTGCATCTGATCATAGAATTCATCCTAGGCAATAGTACAGATAGGCCAGAATTCAAGATACCATTGAGTCAGACTACTACTAAACTACAGGAGTCAGTCATTACCTAGTGTTTTGCAAATTAAACGTTTGCCAAGAAGCACAAATATCCATAGACAGACATACAATTTAACAACAACGGCAAGTGCTATCTGCTGAGTGAGTGCTCTGTTAAGAACTCAACAAACAGGTGAGTTTTTAGTCTACACTTGAAGATAGCAATAGACTCTGCAGTCCTCGCAGCTAATGGAAGACGGAGAATCGTCTGGAGCTTTGTCTTCCATGAGATTTTAAGCATGGAGTTTCGAGTCGAGCCAAGCGTGAGGTTCTGAGTGCTCGCTGTACGGATTGGCTTTTGACCATGGACATCATGTAGGGAAGGACTAGTCCATTTTTGGCTTTGTAAGCAAGCATCAAGGTTTTATATCTGATGCATGCTGAACTTGGGGAGATTAGGGAGATTGGACAGTAGTCCAGCTTTGAGATGACTAGAGACTGCACAAGCACTTGAGTAGCTTCCTGTGAAAGGAAGGGTCATATTCTCTGTATGTTGCAGAGGATAAATCTGCAGGATCTGGTCAGTTTTGAAATGTGTTGAGAAGGACAACTGGTTGTCCAATGTTACACCCTGGCTTCGAGCAGTTTCTGATTGTGTTAACAAGATGTTCTCAAAGGAAACTGTGAGGTCGTTGTGTGGGTTTTGGGTTCCTGGAATGTACAGAAGCTCAGTTTTGCTAGGGTTGAGCTTCAAGTGGTGAGCAGTCATCCATGAAGCAATATCTGCCAAGCATTGCTGAGATAACGCCTAGAAACCTGGGTGTCAGAATGAGGGAAGGAAAGAATTAGCTGGGTATCATCAGCATAGCAATGATAAGAGAAACCATGAGACAAAATAATGTCATCAAGGGAACGAGTATATAAAGAGAAGAGAAGAGGGCCTAGGACTGAGCCTTCGGGGACTCCAGTGGAAAGTTTACATGGATTGGATGTAGATCCTCTCCATGTTACCTGATAGAAACGGTCTTCAAGATATGACTGGAACCATTTCCAAGCAGAGCCAGTCACACCGAGGCTAGAAAGAACCGAGAGGAGGATGTTGTGGTTGACAGTGTCTGCAGAAAGATCTAGAAGAATTAAAACTGACGATAGCTTGTTAGCCTTGGCAGCATGGAGCTTCTCGGTCACTGCTTTGAGGGCAGTTTCTGTTGAGTGTGCCCATTTGAAGCCAGACTGATTAGGATCATGGAGTGAGGAAGAGAGATAATTGGTCATAGACTGCTCGCTCCAGAGTTTTTGATAGAAAATAAAGAAGTGATACCAGTCTGTAGTTGTTCATGTCAGTTGTCAAGTGCTGCACAACAATATACAGCCATTAGATTCAGTAAAGCAAGATGTACACAATGGTTTAAAAATATTTGAATTTCATCTCTTAGAAACAAATAGAGAAGGAGAAAGCAGACAACATGGAGGTCTTCAGTTCTCTGCTGCGCTGCATTGAGAAAAGTCGGACTGAGCTGCTTCAGGTGCTGGAGGAAAAGCAGAAAGCAGCAGAGAGGCAGGCAGAAGAGTTCATTAAAGACCTGGAGCAGGAGATCACTGAACTAAAGAGGAGAGACACTGAGCTGGACCATCTCTCCCACACTGAGGACCACATCCACCTCCTACAGGTCAGAGTCCCTCTGGTTCTCAATAACAGTGCAGCACATCACAGACAGCCCTCCCCATGCTGAGGGAGTTCTCCTCTCTCCTGTAGATGTACCCATCCCTGTGTAGCCCTCCACACACCAGGGACTGGACCAACATCAGCATTAACATTCATCTGAGTGTGAAGACTCTCAGGAGAGCTCTGTCTCGACTTCAGGAATCTCTCAAAAAGGAAATGGAGAAACTTCCTGAGATTGGTAAGTATTTACTGATCCCATAAAGCCAGATCTGATCAGTGTATGAGTAAACAGGGATTCTGCAAAAAGGGATTGCACAAGTCATTTAAATCTTGTTAGAAGAATTAGATGTTTGGCATATGATGCATTTACATATTTAATTCTGATTTTTAAGTCCCAAATTCCCATGTTCATCACTATAATTTATCACTTTTGGTGTTTTTTGAGTGTGCTGATGTAGTTTGTCATCCAGACATTTAATTGATCATTCTCTTAAATGTTATAGTAAGTGATATCATCCATGATTTATTTTTAAACAGAACTGAAGAGAATTCAGCCATATGCAGGTGTGTGTCTCACTATGGTCAGGAGTAGCACATGCACCGATCAGCTACAACATCAAAACCACCTTAATTTAGTATAGGTGCCTCTTACCAGCAGAACAGCTCTAGGGTTAGGGTTAAGTCAGGGGTTAGGGTTAAGGTAGGGGTTAGGGTTAAGTCAGGGGTTAGGGTTAAGGTAGGGGTTAGGGTTAAGTCAGGGGTTAGGGTTAAGTTAGGGGTTAGGGGTAAGTCAGGGGTTAGGGTTAAGTCAGGGGTTAACTCATCAAGGCATGGACTCCAACAACAGGGAGTCCTGTGGTATGTGGCACTGTAAGTTGTACAGTTTTAAGTTCCACAGTGGAGCCTCCATGGATTGAATTTATTTTACAAGCACATCCCACAGACGCTTGATCATATTCATATCTGGGGAATTTAGAAGCATTCAGTTTTAATGTTATGGCTGATTGGTGTATATACTAATATAAAGAATATCTCACTAATTATCTCTACACTATTACGTTATTTACAGTTGAAGCATTTTAAATGGTCTTTTTCCCCCCAGTGGACGTGACTCTGGACCCTGAAACAGCTCATCCTGCTCTCATCCTGTCTGCTGATGGGAAACAGGTTACATATGGAGACAAACGACAGTATCTGTCAGAAAATCCAGAGAGGTTTGATGTGCACATTTATGTTCTAGGTCAGGAGGGGTTCTGCTCAGGGAGATTCTACTATGAGGTTCAGGTCAGAGGGAAGACGGGTTGGGTTTTAGGAGTGGCCAAGGAGTCAATTAAAAGGAAAGGGGACATTAAACTAGAGCCAAAGAATGGATACTGGACTGTGTGGCGCAGTAAGGAACATGAATTCAAGGCCCCAGACTCCCATGTTGTGCCCCTCCCATTGAAACAGACTCCCAGTAAGGTGGGAGTGTTTGTGGATTATGAGGAGGGTCTGGTCTCCTTCTATGATGTTGAGGCCCGGGCTCATATCTACTCTTTCACTGGTCAGTCTTTCACTGAGAAGCTCTACCCTTTATTCAACCCCTGCAACAAAGACGGGGGTAAAAACTCAGCCCCACTGGTCATTGTACCTGTTGAAACTTTTATGTGAGATTCCTTTGTCCAGGAATCCCAATTTGTATGAGGTATATATACCAACAGGGCTTTGTGCAGTACACTTGTTATGCTTTTGATTTACTGATTCATGAGTGCAACCTTGGTGCAACCTTGATTTTATGTTCAAATGATTTTATTGGCAAAGCACCCAAAAGCAGACAGAACCACACAATCAAGGTTAAAAAAATCTGTGTACATTTTCTTTTGTATGTTAGTGTAGTGTAAAGTTGGTCTAAACGTGAGACATAACAATTCAAATGTTTAATTCACTAATAGTGCCTGCAATATGCATTTTGTAAACACATCACTGTCAGCTTCTCTTGTCTAGCCCCGCCCCCACCTGTCAAGTCTGTTTTGTTTATGTAGCCATGTGCTATCTGTCAGTCCCACCTTGTGTTTTGTAACCCCGTCCCTCATCAGTGTGTTCAGGTGTTTCTAGTCTTGTGTATATTAACCCACTCAAGTTTTGTCAAGTCTGTACTGTTCATTGTTATTTGTACCACAGCCCTGTTTTTTAGTGTTGTCTTTGTTGTATTGAGTTTGAGCCGGAGTTAAGTGTTGTCTAACTCTAACTCAGATTTAACCCAAGTCTGCTTCTTTGACTATGATTTTGTTTTGCCCTTTATTAAATCTTGCTTCTCTCAGCATTTGTGTCTGCCTCATCGCATGACGCCCCGTGTGTTACAGCTAGTAGCAGATTCTACAACTTGAACACATTGCCATTCAGTCTTTGATGTAGTGAACAGTCAGATGGCATCTTACCTGGGCACTGATATATTGAACAGGTAGGTGGTATATCACCTGAGCACTGACGTATTGAACAGGTAGGTAGTATATTACCTGAGCACTGACGTATTGAACAGGTAGGTGGTATATTACCTGAGCACTGACGTAATGAACGGGTAGGTGGTATATAACCTGAGCACTGACGTATTGAACAGGTAGGTGGTATATTACCTGAGCACTGACGTATTGAACAGGTAGGTGGTATATTACCTGAGCACTGATATATTGAACAGGTAGGTGGTATATTACCTGAGCACTGACGTATTGAACAGGTAGGTGGTATATTACCTAAGCACTGACATATTGAACAGGTAGGTGGTATATTACCCGAGCACTGATATATTGAACAGGCAGGTGGTACATCACCTGAGCACTGATGTATTGAACAGGTAGGTGGTATATCACCTGAGCACTGATGTATTGAACAGGTAGGTGGTATATCACCTGAGCACTGATGTATTGAACAGGTAGGTGGTATATCACCTGAGCACTGACGTATTGAACCGGTAGGTGGTATATTACCTGAGCACTGACGTATTGAACAGGTAGGTGGTATATTACCTGAGCACTGACGTATTGAACAGGTAGGTGGTATATTACCTGAGCACTGACGTATTGAACAGGTAGGTGGTATATTACCTGAGCACTGATATATTGAACAGGTAGGTGGTATATTACCTGAGCACTGATATATTGAACAGGTAGGTGGTATATTACCTGAGCACTGATATATTGAACAGGTAGGTGGTATATTACCTGAGCACTGATATATTGAACAGGTAGGTGGTATATTACCTGAGCACTGATATATTGAACAGGTAGGTGGTATATTACCTGAGCACTGATATATTGAACAGGTAGGTGGTATATCACCTGAGCATGATGATGCCCCGATGGTCGGAGAGCCGGTGGCATGCTCCACCCCCAATGATGCATCCCCCTCCTCCACCCCAATGCTGCGTCCTCCGCTGATGCGTCCTCCGCTGCTGCGTCCTCCGCTTCATGTTTAGAACAACTAATCTCCAACTCTGCAGAAGTACAGCCTCTCCTCCCCACTATCCAAGGATTTGCACCCGAATTACAGTAAGTATTGTCACAGGTTAAATGTTTGACTAGATTTTTGTTTGTTTAACTCACTGATTATGCTTATTATGTTCTCTAGAGCGCATCCTTAAAGAACATTTTGCGTGGGTGCTGGAGTGGTCGGCCGAAAAAGAGAAAATGCGGTCACGGCCGAAAAACCACATCTTTTAAGTTCATCGATCATATGGGCAAGAACAAAAAATTGAATGGGTCGTTTGATTTCCTAAAGAACGGGCTGCATTTCGAAGTAAGTAACACATAATTGTAAAAATTAGCATTCGCATACTAATGAGTGAATATGTGCATACTAATTAGCTACTGTGCACATATTTATGAGCTAATATCGCATATTAACACGCTACCATTGCATATTAATGAGCTAATGCTGCATATTAATGATCTAATGCCACATATTAATGAACCAATATGTGCATATTAATTAACAAATTTTTTGTTTTTGCAGATATTTGGTTCATTTACAAAACAAGGGTCTCATGGTCACTACTATCCGCAACATTTTTTTGAATTTACAAAAATTTGTAAAACACTTGAATCACCTGTCGAACTTGGTGTCACAAATCTCCAGCATTGACATCTCCTGAGATGGAGATCTCACGCCGGCTGTGTAATCTCAAGAGAGATGTGACGCTCCACTTTCAAAAAATCCGGAAGAGATTCAGCAGTAAGTGCTGAAATTAATTAGCCAATATGCGCATACTAATGAGCCAGGGTTAGGGTTTAGGGTTAGTGTTGGCTAGCCAAACGGTGTGAGCTATTTTGTATAATTTGGTTTTGTAATCCTGTTCTACAGGCTAGTAACTGTGTTCTCTTCTATTTCACTAACATGTTTCATTATCTGTCAGTTCTCAGATCCCCATGTTATCCATTAAATGCGCTTTAACGTCCATGCATGCCTGTCTGTCAAAACTATTCGGTTAATTTAGCAATATGGAGGTTTGGATAACCAAGCAGGTCATCATACAGACGTAGACCTGCCCACATCTGGAGGTTTGATTAACTGAGCAGGTCATCATACAGACGTAGACCTTCCCACATCTGGAGGTTTGATTAACCAAGCAGGTCATCATACAGACATAGACCTGCCCACATCTGGAGTTTTGATTAACTGAGCAGGGGTGGGTTTCCCGAAACGTTCGTAGCGCCAAGTACTTCGTAACCTCGTATGAAACGTACGAGGTTAAGAAGTACTTAGCGCTACGAACGTTTCGGGAAACCCACCCCAGGTCAACATACAGACGTAGACCTGCCTGCTTCAGTAGACACCTCAGATTCAGCTTGTCCATCTCGGTGGCAGCAGTCTCTCTTAATTTGACACTGCTGGAAATGCAATTTACTAACTGCACAGTGAAATTAATTCTTGATTCTGTTTACATTTACAAATGTGCAAAACTGCTTGTTTATCAGGAGACTGAAACTAAAATTCAGTGTTACCAAACCAAAAATAAATCAGAGAAACAAATAACTTGTACAAAATGTTCATGTTTTCATGTTTATTTTTATTTTTAAACTTTCTAAGCCTGAGGTGTAACATGAAGTTATTATAAACGTCATATCAGGATGTTTTAATTCTAGAAATATCTACAGTACAATGAAAGTCAATCACTAGCAAGTAAACACCTGAACACCTAAACACCTGAAGGCACTGAAGCTTATGACATCTTGAATCTGCTGGGTCCACCAGACAAGTTTCCACCAGACAGAAATTTCTATGTAGTTAAAGCTCTGTACAAAGCCCTGTGAGAATGTGCTGTTTAACCAGATTTATGTTGTTTTGCCCTAGTGTTAAGCAAAAACACAGCACACGTATTTTATTGGATTTACAAATCCACATGAGAAGACGGAGACTGGTACTGTGGGTCCATTAGAGGATCAGTGGTTTGGCGGAGGCTAACAAAGGCACTTCTGTAGGTTAATGTTCTCATCAGTGTGATATAACTCACGACAGATAAATAAGACATTTAAAGTGAAAGGTTCCTTCCTGCATTCGATACTGACCTCCTCATCACACCTGTGAAGGAAGATCAGCTTTTGATTTCCTGCTTTGGCTTGTTGCTTTATCATGCATTCTTTCTTTTCTCTCTCCTTCTCTTTTTTCTCTTGCCTGTGTGTGTGTCTCTCCCTCTGTCACTTTTTCTCCCTCTCTCTCTCTCTCCTCCTGTCTCCCTCTCTCTGTCTTTCTCTCCTCCTCTGTCTCACTGTCTCTCTCTACATTTCTGTGTCTCTCTGTCTCTGCCATGCTGTCTCCCTGTCTCTCTGTCTCTCTTTCTCTCTCTCAATGGCAGTTCTGGCATTTTGGGTGGCATCTCTGTTTGTTGATGTTGCAGCGACAACCTCCATTTGTGTCTCCAGGGCCCTGTGAGGAGAAACGTAAACTTCAGACTGACGTAAATACACAATTATCTACACTAAATTCTTTAGAAGTCTTTAAATGAGCCGTAAATGACTGAGGTGTCAGGACAGAGGGGGCGGGTCCGTACCCCTGGGCCCCAGCGTGGTCCTCTCGTCACCCAGCAGATCTCTGTGTGACAGACAGTGCAGCGCAGCCAATCACAGCCCTCCTTCTTCTGTACGATGATGCCACACTGGGGACAGTGCATCGCCTCCCCAGACCTGACCAGAGTCTGTGGGTGGGACATAAAGACCTGCCATCAAGATAGACTGGGAGGGACATCAAGAAAAGCAAAGAAAAACATCTGTGTGTGTGTGTGTGTGTGTGTGTGTGTGTGTGTGTGTGTGTGTGTGTGTGTGTGAGTGAGTGAGTGTGAGACCTTCAGCAGATCTCTGGTTCTTCGGGCAGCAGTGTCATTGATTGCACGTGCTGCTAGATCATCCTGGTACTGTTTACAGTTCATCCCCTCATGAATCGCCTGGGAGAGAGAGAGAGAGTGGAGGACAGTGTGTGAGTGTAGGATGGAGTGTGTGAGAGGGTGAGTTGAGAACAGAGTGTGTGAGGGTGAGCTGAGTGTGTGTGTGGAGAGAGTGGACACCTAGAGTGTACATGATACCTTGCAGAAGATGCGTGTGTGTGTGAGAGAGACTGTGAGTGTGTGCCTTGAAGAGCAGGCGGTCGTGTGTGTTCACCTTGCAGAGAAGGCAGTTGTGTTTGTTGCACACAGGGCAGTGGAAGGTGTTGACTGTGTCCTCGTACACACACCAGCCGGGACAGTCTGTGGAGGCACAGTGGTAGCTGCCCTCACACCGAGACTCAGCCACAGACAGACCTCTCTGTAACCACCGCTCGTACTCATCACCGCTAACAAGCTAACACACACACACACAAACACACACGTAAATATATGTGTGTGTATATATATATATATATATATGCAAGAATTTGTGATTTCAATTACGCATGCATTCAGTCACAGTGTGTGTTTCTGAGTGTGGTATCTATGTGTAAATGTCCTCTGTGTGTGTGTGTGTGTGTGTGTGTGTGTGTGTGTGTGTGTGTGTGTGTGTGTGTGTGTGTGTGTGTGTGTGTGTGTGTATGTATGTTTCAGTACTGCATGTGTAGTGTGTGAATGTGGGAATGTCATGTGTATCATGTGAGTGTGTGTAAGCTGTGAGGGGGTGAGTGTGTGACAGTGTTAGTGTACAGTGTGAGGGGTGAGTGTGTGATAGTGTTAGTGTACAGTGTGGGGGTGAGTGTGTGATACAGTGTGAGGGGTGAGTGTGTGATACAGTGTTAGTGTACAGTGTGAGGGGTGAATGTGTGATACAGTGTTAGTGTACAGTGTGAGGGGTGAATGTGTGATACAGTGTTAGTGTACAGTGTGAGGGGTGAGTGTGTGAGTGTTAGTGTACAGTGTGAGGGGTGAGTGTGTGAGTGTTAGTGTACAGTGTGAGGGGTGAGTGTGTGATACAGTGTTAGTGTACAGTGTGAGGGGTGAATGTGTGATACAGTGTTAGTGTACAGTGTGAGGGGTGAGTGTGTGCAGGTCCTCACCGCGCGGATCTCTCTCTCCTGTAGGGTGCACTCACACGCATACGCTTCATCTCTGTATGGACAAGCCACCTGGGGATCCTCTGATAACAAGATCACTGAACGAAGACACTCTCTACACACACACACACACACACACACACACAGTGTGGTCATATCCATCCTATTTCCAACCATCCATCAGTCGTGTATGTCCAACATCTGTGTCTGACCTGCAGAAACAGTGTAAACATTCCCTCAGCAGGACGCCCTCTGCTGGCTGGAGCTGTAAGTAGCAGATCCTGCACTCCACACTTTCAGGGTTGGGGACCAACTCCTGCCCGTCCATCTGAACCAGGCGAGCATAGTTCTCCCTACGCTCTGCTTCTTGGGCCTGAGACACACACACATGCGCACACATAAACGCGCACACACATTGTGTGGTGCTGTGTTGTGCTGTGTGGTGCTGTATTGTGTGGTGCTGTATTGTGTTGTGTGGTGCTGTATTGTTGTGTGGTGCTGTGTTGTGTGGTGCTGTATTGTGTGGTGCTGTATTGTGTTGTGTGGTGCTGTGTTGTGTTGTGTGATTTGTGGTGCTGTGTTGTGTGGTGCTGTATTGTGTGGTGCTGTGTTGTGTTGTGTGGTGCTGTGTTGTGTGGTGCTGTATTGTGTTGTGTGATTTGTGGTGCTGTGTTGTGTGGTGCTGTATTGTGTTGTGCTGTGTTATGTTGTGTTGTGCTGTGTTACCCTGCCTGGCTCTAGTCTATTGCTCTATTGTATTGGATTATTATTAATAAAATATTACTAATAATAATTATTGTTATCATTATTATTATTACTCATTATTATGAGCATTACTTTATACTGTATTATTATTTTAACTCAACTCTGTCAAAGGTACACAGTGCACCGCACAGTGTGTTAGCATACAGAGTAGTGTGTTAGTACACAGAAGTGTTAGTGCACAGAATAGTGTTAGTACATAGTATGTTAGTGCACAGTAGTGTGTTAGTACAAAGTGTAGTATATTAGTGCATAAAGCGTTCAAAGTGGTAAAAATAATAATAATAAAAACTTTTTAGTTTTAGTTTAGGTATTATAAAACATTGAGCCGTGTGTAAAAGGTTGTCTTTATGGTAGTTTTCTACAGTTTCTTTCAATGTCCTTATGTCATACACACAAGCCCTGTAGACCAAACATCTGGGAAACATCTCCCCAGACTGAGAACCACTGAACAGAACTTTACAATGCAACAGTGATGTACAATGTATAATGATTCAAAACTTTAAACTTTCACAGAGACTTTGCAGGAAAGAACGAGTTGTACAGATGATGTCATATTGATGAATGGAGCCTATTAACATAGTACTGCACCATTAACATAGTACTGCACCATTAACAGTAATGTACATAGTAGTGTACCTGCTCACACTGTACACTAACACTGTATCACACTCACCCCCTCACACTGTACACTAACACTGTATCACACACTCACCCGTTATCAATGCTCCTGTCACCATTAACATAGTATTGCACCATTAACATAATACTGCACCATTAACATAGTATTGCACCATTAACAGTAATGTACATAAGTGTACCTGCTCACACTGTACACTTACATTGTATCACTCACCCCCTCACACTGTACACTAACACTGTATCACACACTCACCCGCTATCAATGCTTCTGTCACCATTAACATAGTACTGTACCATTAACATAGTACTGTCTGTTATCTCATTAATAACAAATGTTTGTAACATATAATAATAATTTGTGTTGAGCTAGCACTACTTCCTATTGTCCATTCATGCCTTGTGATTAAAGTCACTGGCAGTCAGAGGTTCAGCTGGACTGCTGAGACCTGCATACAGGAAGCGGTTCTGGGCTGGTTCTGAGTGATGGCTCTGAGATAGGAACCCAGCTTAAACTTGGATGGTTCTGAGTGATGGATCTGAGATAGGAACTCTGCTGTTCTGGGCTGGTTCTGAGTGATGGCTCTGAGATAGGAACTCTGCTGTTCTGGGCTGGTTCTGAGTGATGGATCTGAGATAGGAACCCAGCTGATCTGGGCTGGTTCTGAGTGATGGATCTGAGATAGGAACCCAGCTGATCTGGGCTGGTTCTGAGTGATGGATCTGAGATAGGAACCCAGCTGATCTGGGCTGGTTCTGAGTGATGGATCTGAGATAGGAACTCTGCTGTTGCACTGACCTGTTTAAATCGTAGTTGGTACATGTATTAGGGATTTGAGTTCAAAGTACCTGTGTCACTGTGTGGGTGTGTGTCAGTAGTCCTAGGTGAGTCTGTACTGTAGTGGTGTGTGTCAGTAGTCCTGGTTGATTCTGTACTGTAGTGGTGTATTGTGCGTGTCAATAGTCCTGGGTGTGTGTCAGTAGTCCTGGTTTGTCTGGAGGTTGCACGGTAGTGGTGTGTTGTGCGTGTCAGTAGTCCTGGGTGTGTGTCAGTAGTCCTGGTTTGTCTGGAGGTTGTATGGTAGTGGTGTGAGCGTGTGTGTCAGTAGTCCTGGGTGTGTGTCAGTAGTCCTGGTTTGTCTGGAGGTTGTATGGTAGTGGTGTGAGCGTGTGTGTCAGTAGTCCTGGATGTGTGTCAGTAGTCCTGGTTTGTCTGGAGGTTGTACGGTAGTGGTGTGAGCGTGTGTGTCAGTAGTCCTGGGTGTGTGTCAGTAGTCCTGGTTTGTCTGGAGGTTGTACGGTAGTGGTGTGAGCGTGTGTGTCAGTAGTCCTGGGTGTGTGTCAGTAGTACTGGTTTGTCTGGAGGTTGTACGGCAGTGGTGTGAGCGTGTGTGTCAGTAGTCCTGGGTGTGTGTCGGTAGTCCTGGTTTGTCTGGAGGTTGTACGGTAGTGGTGTGAGCGTGTGTCAGTAGTCCTGGGTGTGTGTCAGTAGTCCTGGTTTGTCTGGAGGTTGTATGATAGTGGTGTGAGCGTGTGTGTGTGTGTCAGTAGTCCTGTAGGAGGCTGCACTGTAATGAGCTGGTGTGTGTGTGTCAGTAGTCCTTGTTCGGTCTGTACTGTAGTGGTCTGTACTGTAGTGGGGTGTGTGTGTGTGTGTGTGTGACAGCTGTCCTGGTTAAGGTTCGTCAGAAATGCCAGTATGGACCCAAAGTTGATTGGCTTACCTCACTGCACTCACCTGTCTTGATTAAATGTGGGAGTCTCTCTATAAATGTGGGAGTCTCTCTGTAAATGTGGGAGTCTCTCTATAAAGGTGGGAGTCTCTCTATAAATGTGGGAGTCTCTCTATAAATGTGGGAGTCTCTCTATAAATGTGGGAGTCTCTCTGTAAATGTGGGAGTCTCTCTGTAAATGTGGGAGTCTCTCTGTAAATGTGGGAGTCTCTCTGTAAATGTGGGAGTCTCTCTGTAAATGTGGGAGTCTCTCTGTAAATGTGGGAGTCTCTGTAAATGTGGGAGTCTCTCTATAAATGTGGGAGTCTCTCTGTAAATGTGGGAGTCTCTCTATAAATGTGGAGACCATTTCACTTATTTTGCATGAGAACAAGCAAAGCAGAAGAAAAGATTTGTTCAACCTAAAGTGGTTTTGTGTGAGTGATCAACAACCATCACAGACAAACCGGTCTAGACATGCAGGTGACAAAACTCTGCATTCATTCACTATGGTGGAAACTGTGTGCTAGTGTTGGGTGCTCAGTTTAGCTCAACTCCATAGTACCTTCATGCACTTCACTATTGCTTTTATTATAATAAAGGTTTTACATTTTGTATCAAGTTCAGAGAGACATAATTTTTGTCCTTACAAGTTGTATTGTAGTTGTATGTGTGTGTGTCAGTAGTCCTGGTTGAGGCTGTACTGTAGTGGTGTGTGTGTGTGTGTGTCAGTGGTCCTGGTTGAGGCTGTACTGTAGTGGTGTGTGTGTTTGTGTCAGTAGTCCTGGTTGAGGTTGTACTGTAGTGGTGTGTGTGTGTGTCAGTAGTCCTGGTTGAAGCTGTACTGTAGTGGTGTGTGTGTGTGTGTCAGTAGTCCTGGTTGAGGCTGTACTGTAGTGGTGTGTGTGTGTGTCAGTAGTCCTGGTTGAGGTTGTACTGTAGTGAGCTGGTGGCCCTCAGCTCTTCTCTCCTGCCTTTCTCCTTTAAAAAGAAAACCAGATAGAAGAGAAGAGTGTCAGACTGGGGAGCCAATCAGAGCCTGAGCTCTTGCTTTCCCATAATGCACCAGAAACACTACTTTCCTAGATGATGAGACATCCCAAAGGGATTTTCATACTCAGCTTTTTTGTGATTAGAAACTACAGAAAACTTCTGTTTTTAACCGGCTTTAAAAAAAATCACAACACAACCACTCAGCAGACCAATAATTTTACTCAAAGGCAAAAATCTCTAAATCTGGCCTGCCTACAATCTCACAGTTCCCCTCCACCAACATCTCACCTCTACTATATCAACGCTGGACTTATCCACAGCTCACGAACCTGCTGCACTTAAACTTAACACTTAGTGTGTGTGTGTGTGTGTGTGTGTGTGTGTGTGTGTGTGTGTGTGTGTGTGTGTGTGTGGTATGTTTGTGTCCGTGTGTGTCTGCTCTTGCGTGTCCGTGTGTGTGTGTGTGTGCTCGTGTGGGTATGTTTGTGTCCGTGTGTGTCTCCTCTTGTGTGTGCATGTGTGTGAGTGCGTGTGTGTATGTGTGAGGGTACATGTGTGTGTGTGTGTGTGTGTGTGTGTGTGTGTGTGTGAGTGAGTGTGTGTATGTGTGAGGGTACATGTGTGTGTGTGTGCATGTGTGAGGGTACGTGTGTGTGTGTGTGTGTGTGTGTGTGTGAGTGAGTGTGTGTATGTGTGAGGGTACGTGTGTGTGTGTGTGTGGGTGTACACATGCATATGGTGACAATACCTGCATAAAGTGCATGTGAAAAATATATGTGTATGTTTTGCTTGTGTGTGTGTGTGTTTGAGAGAGAGCAAGACAGAGAGGGACAGAGAGACAGACGGCAAGACAGCGAGTGAGACAGCGAGTGAGACAGCGAGTGAGACGGCGAGTGAGACGGCGAGTGAGACGGCGAGTGAGACGGCGAGTGAGACAGCCCCACCTGCTGGTATTGTCTGATGGCCTCTTTCTCCTGGTGGATGCGCTGCAGTTCGTGGGTGTCGGGTCTGTAGCTGCCAGGCACCATGTAACCATCAGGTCTGCCAGCACTGCACATCTCACAGCCTGGACGGGTGGGCTTGTTAATGTAGGTACAGGACGGGCAGGCCCAGCCCAGCTACACACACGCACACACACACACACACACACACACACACACACACACACAGACACACGCGCACACAAACACACACACACACACACGCACGCACAGACACGCACGCACACAGACACACGCACGCACATGTACACAGACACGCAATTAGTTGATGCAGTGAGGAGAATAAATATCTGAACACCCTGCGACTTTGCAAGTTCTCCCACTTAGAAATCATGGAGGGGTCTAAATTGTTCATCTTGGGTGCATGTCCACTGTGAGAGACGATCTAAAAAAAATCCAGAAATCACAATGTATGATTTTTAAATCATTTATTTGTGTTACTGCTGCAAATAAGTATTTGAACACCTGCCAGTCAGCAAAAATTCTGGCCCTCAAAGACCTGTTGGTCCACCTCTAAAAGGTTCTCTCTACTCCACTTATTATTCTAAATTAGAAGCACCCGTTTGAGGTCGTTAGCTGCATAAAGGCACCTGTCCACCCCACACAATCAGTAAGACTCCAACTACTAACATGGCTAAGACTAAAGATCTGTCCAAAAACACCAGTGGTGAAAAACTGTTGAAACAATTATTAGAAAATGGAAGAAGCTAAACATGACTGTCAATCTCCCTCTGACTGGGGCTCCATGTAAGATCTCACCTCGTGGTGTAGCAATGATCCTAAGAAAGGTGAGGAACCAGCCCAGAACTACACGGGAGGACCTGAAGAGAGCTGGCACCACTGTTTCCAAGGTTACTGTGGGTAATACACTAAGACATCATAGTTTAAAGTCATGTATGGCACAGAAGGTTCTCCTGCTTAAATCAGCACACGTCCAGGCCCGTCTTAAGTTCACCCATGACCATTTAGATGATCCAGAGGAGTCATGGGAGAAAGGTCTTGGTCTTAATTCCACTTGCCGTGTTTGAAGGACAAAGAATGATGAGTACCGTCCCAAAAACACCATCACTACTGTGAATAATGGAGGTGGAAGCATCATGTTTTGGGGGAGTTTTTCTGCACATGGGACAGGACGATGCACTGTATTAAGGAGAGGATGACCGGGGCCATGTATTGGGAAATGTTGGGGAACAACCTCCTTCCCTCTGTTAGAGCACTGAAGATGGGTCGTGGCTGGGTCTTTCAACATGACAATGACCCAAAGCACACAGGCAGGATAACTAAGGAGTGGATCCGTAAGAAGCATATCAAGGTTCTGGAGTGGCCTAGCCAGTCTCCAGACCTAAACCCTATAGAAAATCTTTGGAAGGAGCTCAAACTCCGTGTTTCTCAGCAACAGCCCAGAAACCTGGCTGATCTGGAGAAGATCTGTGTGGAGGAATGAGCCAAAATCCCTGCTGCAGTATGTGCACACCTGGTGAAAAACTACAGGAAAAGTTTGACCTCTGTAATTGCAAACAAAGACTACTGTACCAAATATTAATATTGATTTTGACAAGTGTTCAAATACTTATTTACAGCAGTAACACACAAATAAATAATTTTTTTAAATCATACATTGTGATTTCTGGATTTGTTTTAGATTGTCTCTCACAGTGGACAGGCACCCAAGATGAACATTTCAGACCCCTCCATGATTTATAAGTGAGAGAACTTGCAACATCGCAGGGTGTTCAGATATTTATTTTCCTCACTCTGTGTGTGTGTGTGTGTGTGTGTGTGTGTGTGTGTGTGTACCTGTGCGTTAAATCATCCAGTAGCCAGGGCATCACTGAGCTGTGTGTGTGTACCTCTGTATCCAGGGTGTCACTGAACTGTGTGTGTGTGTGTGTACGTGTGTGTGCGTGTGTATCCAGGGAGTCACTGAGCTGTGTGTGTGTGTGTGTGTGTGTGTGTGTGTGTGTACATGTACGTGTGTGTGCGTGTATGTGTGTATCCAGGGCGTCACTGAGCTGTGTGTGTGTGTGTGTGTGTGTGTGTGTGTGTGCGCGTGCGTGTGTGTGTGTGTACCTCTGTATCCAGGGCGTCACTGAGCTGTGTGTGTGTGTGTGTGTGTGTGTGTGTGTGTGTGTGTGTGTGTGTGTGTGTACGTGTACGTGCGTGTGTATCCAGGGTGTCACTGAGCTGTGTGTGTGTGTGTGTGTGTGTGTGTGTGTGTGTGTGTGTGTGCGCGTGTGTGTACGTGTACGT
>NC_135224.1:1240000-1267500 GCF_052324685.1 Brachyhypopomus gauderio
GCCTGTGCTTCCTGTTCACACCGGAAGTTGAACGTGATCTTATCCTGAGGGGGCGTGGTCATGCTAAGTTGGTGACAGCATGGCGTCTTGACCTCGTAGTGCACTGTCCTGAGATCAAACTCAGCAATGGACTTACAGAAGAGACGTGAGAGAGAAAGAAACACCAGATGAACTGATAGTCACGACCCAAATGAAAGACTCAATTATAATTTACATATCTAATACACTGTAACTGTCATAACACATAGTTAATAATAATATTAGTTACTGAACATTATGTTACCGATTCTCTAATGGTTAGAGCGCAAATTATTATAGCTGAAAAACTTGTGAAAAACTTTTAATCGGTCAACTGAACTTGCTTCTATCTCTTTAAGACATGGTCTAAAATGGAGATGTCACTAATCCTTAAACAGCTCATCTGTGAGAATACATGAACCGAGCCGTCGTGTATGTGGCGAAACTGAGATTCGGTTTCACTACAACAAACGAAAATGAAGCACATAACTAACACATAACACTAACCCTAACCCAATATAACCCTAATATTAACCCCAACACTAACCCTAACACCAACATTAACACTAACCCTAATACTAACACTGACAATAATAACAACACCACGTGACCTCGCTAGTTTTGGACCGAGGTCGGTCCTCCGTGCAGGCGGTTCTTACTAAAATATCACTTGTTTTTACCGAAATATGACTTGTTCTTATTGAAATATCACTTGTTCCTAGTGAAATATGACTTGCTGACATGTTGTCGATACGTGTTGGTCCGTAAAAACACCGTGATAGAGTGGGACTAAAGTTGGGCTCACCACGCCGCCGTCCCGCAGCGCCAGGCGGAATTCCCCCGCCTTCCCCGGGTCCATGCTGAGCTGAAGCCGGACACATCGGTCTCTGTCCGGTAGACACAGAGGCCGTGTTCCCGGTACACACGGAGTCTGTGTTCCCGAGTGGCGCACCGAGACCTTCACCGACATCAGGACGGTGCTGCACCCCCTCTGTGTCCCCTCATCACCGAGGACCGCCGGGGGTGGCGGAGGGACGTGTGTCCACCCGCCCGAACTGAGCGACATCCCGCCGATATAACTGCAGATCTTCGGTCTTCTCGACCCGTCGCCTCTAACCGTCTAGAAGTGGCAGATGTGAGCGGCGCTGCTCGTCACGGAGCCGGACTACAACTGGTTCATTACTGCAGCAGGAAGAGACACTTTCACTTCCACCCAGTGCGCCGCGCAATCTGCGCTGATCTGCTGCGACAGCGCTCTCTGCGCACAACAGTGTGACTTAGTTCAAGATGACTTATTAGTTCAAGATGATTTAGTTCAAAATGACTTAGTTCAAGATGACTTAGTTCAAAATGACAGTTCAAGATGACTTAGTTCAAAATGATTAGTTCAAGATGATTTAGTTCAAAATGACTTAGTTCAAGATGACTTATTAGTTAAAGATGATTTAGTTCAAGATCATTTAGTTCAAGATGACTTAGTTCAAGATGATTAGTTCAAGATGATTTAGTTCAAAATGACTTAGTTCAAGATGACTTATTAGTTAAAGATGATTTAGTTCAAGATGACTTAGTTCAAAATGACTTAGTTCAAGATGACTTAGTTCAAAATGACTTAGTTCAAGATTATTTAGTTCAAGATGACTTAGTTCAAGATGAACCTTCGTCTGAAAGTGCAGATAAAATAATTAACACTACAAACATCGTGTGTTAATAGTGTGATATGGATGTTCGAAGATAAAATATAATTAATCTAATACTCGTATTTGAATAAAGGTATTTTAGTAAATATATTTTAATAAATGTATTTTAATAAAGCTTTTAAAAATATTCTTATTTTAATAAAGGTATTTTAATAAAGGCATTTTTAAATTGATCTGTATGTACATAGTGAACATGTCTGTGTTTGTGTTATATTGCGGGCGTATTTCTTAAACACCGTCCGCGTCACTCAAAGCGCGTTTGTCTGATGGGAGGCGGAGCCACGTTTAACTGACGCGTCAGACAGCCATTTGAAGAGCTCGCACAGTGTCCCCGCCCTAAAAAGTGGGCGTGGCCTGCGTCAGCGCATCCACCCTAGCGGAGCAGGGCCAGAGCCGCGGGGACGCCGCCCAGCACCAGCGGGCTTTAGGTCGCACCTCTCCGGTGTGGAAGTACAGGCGGGCGGGTGTGGACGTTGAACCGCAACATGGACGCTGGAGGCGGCAGCTTGTAAAGGATCAACCGCGCAGATTCACCGAGCGGGAGGAGTTTGAGCCGCCGCTCGGATTATTGTTATTATTGTTGTGTTGGGAAACTCGGAGGTCAGTACAGTAACTTGTGCCTGAATATGTCATTAAACTCCCCGCGGTCACCTCGGCAGAGGCTAACAGGGCTAACAGAGGCTAACGGGGTTGCTAACTGGCTAACGGGGCTAACAGGGTTGGTAACCAGCAGTAGTGTAGCCGTTAGCTCGTAGCTAGGCTAGGCTAACAACAAACAGCGCAGTCTGCGGTATCTAAGACGGTAGTGGTTATTCTTCCCAACATTGTGATGTTTCAGTAAGTGTTCAGTAGCTGTAGCTGACCTACTTATATTAAGAGCGCTAATATGTCATGAAAATGAAATATGAATGTTTGAGAATATCTTATATGAATAATAGACTGTTAATATCAGGGTAGCTGGGGTTAGTTTTATTAATAATATGTTAGCTGGGGTTAGTTTAACAACAATATCAGCGTAGCTGGGGTTAGTTTATTAATAATATCATGTTAGCTGGGGTTAGTTTATTAATAATATGTTAGCTGGGGTTAGTTTATTAACAATATCATGTTAGCTGGGGTTAGTTTATTAACAATATCAGGTTAGCTGGGGTTAGTTTATTAGATGGGGTTAGTTTATTAACAATATCATGTTAGCTGAGGTTAGTTTATTAATAATATCATGTTAGCTGAGGTTAGTTTATTAATAATATCATGTTAGCTGGGGTTAGTTTATTAACAATATGTTAGCTGGTGTTAGTTTATTAACAATATCAGCTTAGCTGGGGTTCGTTTATTAACAATATCAGCTTAGCTGGGGTTAGCCTAGTTTATTAACAATATCAGCTTAGCTGGGGTTAGTTTATTAACAATATCAGCTTAGCTGGGTTTAGTTTATTAACAATATCAGCTTAGCTGGGGTTCGTTTATTAACAATATCAGCTTAGCTGGGTTTAGTTTATTAACAATATCAGCTTAGCTGGGGTTAGTTTATTAAAAATATCAGCTTAGCTGGGGTTAGTTTATTAACAATATTAGCTTAGCTGGGGTTAATTTATTAATATCAATCTGGTTAACGATATGCTTAATGATGCTAGCTAGTTTACTTGAGTAATATTGGCTAAATTGATATTTTCAGTGTCTACGTTTTGTTTTGTTATCCGTCTTATTTGAGCTAGGGTTTTATTCTCAGATGAATGATTGTAAATGCCTCAATAAAGACAGCCTACGATCTTAAACTTTCACTTTTATGTCTTGTCATTCAGCAATGAAGCTTTTGGAAAATTCAAGTTTTGAAGCACTCAGTTCCCAACTATGCATTGAAACCGGAGACTCGCACATCATTGGCAGGTACATGGCTGTTTTTGTTTTGCGCGCGTGTGTGTGTGTGTGTGTGTGTGTGCTCTCTGCTGCCGATCTATAGTGGCTAAAATTCCCCAATTTTTCATGTTCATCTAGTGGAATAAATAGTGATATAGATTAAAATAATATGATTATGTACTGGTAGCACTATCTGATATTGGGTACAAGTCTGTCAAAATAATGTGCTACCCCTGAAATGTTTAATCACACAGTGTGTTCGTTTAGTGCACTTAAACCTGTTATTAAAATTATGCATAATTTGCATCATTTTGACAGACTTGTACCCAATATCAGATAGTGCTACCAGTACATACTGTGAGTTGGGCTGAACCTTTATGGGATTTGCACGACTGCACATGGAATCAATACGGCTGCATTTTGAATAAATTGGCACAAATCTACTATTCATTCTTGCTACAGTTGCATATTTATTTTTTGACAAAACACAGCTGCTCAGAACAGTTGATGTTACGTGACTAATTAAATATAGATCTGTATCTTAGCAGGGAGGAGGAAACTCTTTCAGTCATCTGTCCACAACATACGTTCTCTCCCGAGCTCAGACTGCCCTTTTCTTACACGTGTGTCTGCATTTTAAAAGGGCTTAGCTGGTTAGGGCACCCACTTGATTTTCAGTACTGATACATTATGCATGCAGAATAAACGTTAATTTCACCGGTTTGCAGTGAGGGTGTGGTTTCAGGGTGTGTGCCCTCCATGAAGAGACAGTCTGGTAGAGTTTAATGTTTCACTTGTTTACATCAGCTGCTGCACTGGTGGGTTGGGTGAACTACAACACCCAGACTGTCTAGTACAGGGACCCTGTACTGGTGGGTTGGGTGAACTACAACACCCAGACTGTCTAGTACAGGGACCCTGCATTTGTTTTTCTATCCTGCTGTGTGTGCACATGCACCTCTGCAATACCACTGTCTGTCTGTCTGTCTGTCTGTCCTCATGAAGGTTGTATCATAGCTGTCACTTTCTCATAAATGTTGCCCTTTCTTAGTTTCATTACGCAGCAGTTGTGGATAAGTGGTGTGTGAGCGTTAGGGGTGTGTTTAAAAAAATTGATTTTTCAATTCAAATCGATCTTCATTTGAATGATTCGATATCGATTTATTAAACCTGAGATTGATCTTTAGAATTGGCTACTTTTCCCCGCATATGCGTACCGTTTTAACGTCTCGCGTTTTATATCGCGTGACGTGCTTTAATTCCACCTTATAAAGGTGTATGAACCCTGAAAACATGACTTTGTTCATTGCGCTGAAGCGCGGCGCACGAAGTTTCAAAATTCGAGAGGTGCACGACCTTGCGAAGCGACAGCGCACGGGCGGAGCCACCGCGATTACGTCGTTTTCGGTGCGCGGACCCTCACGCCGGTCGTGACGCATCAAGTATAAAGCTGTGAAGTTTTCTCAACAGTTGGCAATATTGTTACTGCACAAAGGAGCTGTCTCACTCCTCAATATGTTGGTCAGCTGATTTTCTTGCAGAAAAATTTGACAATCTCCAAGATGTCAGAAAGCAGTCATGAATAAATCTTAGTTTTTGGACCTTAATATTTACAATATTCAGAACTATGTTCATAAATGTTTTTGTTACATGTAAAAAAAAAAACTTAATTTGCACTTTAAAGGGCTGTTCAAAACCGCTTTCAATGCCTTTTCTGGTATAGGAGATATGTGGAAGTGTGTGCACTAATTGATATAAAAACCAGCCATGATAATCTGTCACCTTTCGGCGAAATTCGCCGTTTTGAAGTTGAAAAGGGTGACCTACGTGAATCGTGTAGATCCGATGAGTTTTTTGTTTTTGGGGGGGGGGGGGGGTCGGGAGATTATATGTATATATTTTAATTATCATATTGATATTGACTTAATAAGCAAACAGAGCACTTCCGAAATTGGCAATTTCAATGACAGTGGCCAGCAGTTTCCGCCCAGAACCTTCATAGAGGCCAAATAGCGTTTCAATCATACGAACGTTCTTCATTCATGTTATTCATTTACTGCTAAGCGGGACGAGAAGCAGGACCTAGTGCTACACCGCGGACAAGGCAGAAGAGCGTACATTTACCACTACATTTACCAGATCGTACATTTACCACTACATTTATCAGATCGTACATTTACCACTACATTTACCAGATCGTACATTTACCACTACATTTACCAGATCGTACATTTACCACTACATTTACCACATCGTACATTTACCACTACATTTACCACATCGTACATTTACCACTACATTTACCAGATCGTACATTTTTAATTGGGTGGATTTAATTGGGTTATTAATGGTTTCAATCGTTTCAATATTTTGCGGTAAAACAAAGTTACTGCCGTTCGCTACAGCGTTGAACACTGTCAGATCTAACGACAAGCTCTTGTGATAAATAGGTAGATAGATGGGCCTATTAAGTTCGCGTCAACCCCGTGTAGTTAATGGTGACATAAAATAAGAAACAAGAATTTTTTTTCTAGTGTGTCTGTAGTTGTAACTGGTGAATCCAGGGACGTGTGAGGATCACATTCGCACCAGGGCTGAAAAGGTTGAAGATGAAGTTGTAAACGCTTGTCGTTTGAGTCTACCCTGTGCTTTAGCCCATGTTAGAAAATAAAAACACGTGAACCTGGTATTTTTACACTCATTTTCGCCGCTGATGTATTTATTGGTTCATTAAGACATAATGGTTTTGACTGAGCCATCCGGAATGGCGAAAGCGGCTTCTTGCGTTTACGGATTGCGTTTACATTGAATCCATTGACATGACAGTCAAAAAAAATTGTTTTTATGGATTTTACTATATTTTACGGAGCCCGTAAGGTGACATCATGTAAAAAAAATAAATAACGCGTGGCCACGACTTATTAACGCGTGGGAACGAGATACTAACGTCGCCTTTCACACGCGGCAACAAAGTTTATTTTTTCACAGCAAAGCAAGCAGATCCCAGGGATGTTCGCGAACTGACTGCCCAAGGAAGGTAAACCTGGCTTTATATAAAGTAATACTTAATTATCTTGTTCGCACGCGTTAGTAAGTCGTTCGCACGCGTTAGTAAGTCGTGGCCACGCGTTATTATATTTTTTACATGTCACCTTACGAGCAATATTTGGCATCACCTGTCGCTGTATCCCCGTACACCAGTAGCCACCCCCCCCCCCCGTCGCCGTATCCCCATGACGTCACATGCCCCGCCCCCCGGTCTTCTCACCTTTTTAACCCCTGACCCATTTTCATGCCTGAAAAACACTAATATCACAGTATAAACACTAATATCTTAATACATTTTAATAAAGTTTGAGTGTTCCTTGTATCATTACAACATTTCACATTCAAACTACACTTTTTATTGTAACTGAAATTTCCCTACAAGAATCGATATTGAATCGGATCGAATCGAAAATAGAATTGAATCATAATCTAATAGAACTGGGAAATCAGTGGTGATACCCACCCCTAGTGCGTGCGTGTGTGTGTGTATGCGCTCGTGTGAGCCTATGTGTGTTGGGGAGGGGGGGTATGGGCTCATGTAACATCATCTGATTGAGACCCCAGCTTGGGGCTTGGGCTGTGATGTAGTCCACAGTGTCATGTAACTCCATGTGGCTGATACATGTGTTTGATATGAACAGTCAAGGTCACTGCTGTGAACCCTACTGATCCTCACACAGAACTGTAGTGACCAATGTGCTTATATGGGTAATGTCTAACCCACATGTGCAGGTAAATAGCAGGACTGAAGGCACCATCCTTCAGAGTAGATGTTCAGGGTCATCTACTACCCACCCCTCTGTGTGTGTGTGTGTGTGTGTGTGTGTGTGTGTGTGTGTAAAAATATATTCCAAGGAGTAAGTGTAGTTATAAACCAGTTTCTCTTCTTTGCTTGGCATCTGGGTCCCAGTAATGTGTGAACACCTGAATGTTTTCAGCTTGCAGCCAGCTGTGGTATTTTGGGTGTCTGTATGTTGAGTAAGTAGGTCATTGTGTTGTGTCACTTGACTCTCATAAAACCATGTCACATGACTCTCATAAAACCATGTCACATGACTCCTGTAAAAACACTCCTCAGTATGACCTTCAACCTTCACCTATAAATAAGAAACCTGCAGCATGTTGCACAAGGTCTCCTCTTACACACACACACACACACACACACACAGACACACATATACACACACACACAGACAACACATACACACACACACACACACGAATAACCTCAGTGAACATGGGCCAGAGAATCTCTGGTAATCTCTCTTACACGCGCACACACACACACCACAGCAGAAATTCTGATGCAGTTTGTTTCTATTTACAGGAAGTTCATGATTGTTAAATGCTTTAGAAATTATGTTTAAAAGCTCATCTGACCAGACAGTCAGGTCTGAACACTTGAGCATATTCTGTTGCCTTAAAAGGAAATATAGAGTATGTTGATTAGGTAGAGTATGTTTAGGGTGTGAGTAGAGTATGTGTACATTATGTAAAGTATGTTAACGGTGTGAGTAGAATATGTGTACAGTATGTTTAGGGTGTGAGTAGAGTATGTGTACAGTATGCAGAGTATGTTTAGGGTACGAGTAGAGTATGTGTACAGTATGCTGAGTATGTTTAGGGTACGAGTAGAGTATGTGTACAGTATGCTGAGTATGTTTAGGGTACGAGTAGAGTATGTGTATAGTATGTTTAGGGTACGAGTAGAGTATGTGTACAGTATGTAGAGTATGTTTAGGGTACGAGTAGAGTATGTGTACAGTATGCAGAGTATGTTTAGGGTATGAGTAGAGTATGTAGAGGAGTAGAGCATGTGTACAGTATGTAGAGTATGTTTAGGGTACGAGTAGAGTATGTAGAGGAGTAGAGCATGTGTACAGTATGTAGAGTATGTTTAGGGTGTGAGTAGAGTATGTGTACAGTATGTAGAGTATGTTTAGTGTACGAGTAGAGTATGTAGAGGAGTAGAGCATGTGTACAGTATGTAAGCAAGCAAGCAAATTTATTTTTAGAGCACATTTTAAAACCGTAACGGACCAAAGTGCTGTACAATACGGAGCATAACGAAAACAAGTAGAGTAAAATAAATATAGACATATTAAAATAAAAATAAGGTAGAAATATAGGGTGAAAAGAAGAAGAATATAGAAGGGTTACAAAAATTAACCAGCTTCAAAGGCCAGAGAAAAAAGGTAAGTTTTCAGGAGAGTTTTAAATTTCTCTATGTCTGGTAATGATCTAATTTGCAGCGGTAGTGTATTCCACATGTAGAGTATGTTTAGGGTGTGAGTAGAGTATGTGTACAGTATGTAGAGTATGTTAAGGGTACGAGTAGAGTATGTCTACAGTATGTATAGTATGTTTAGGGTACGAGTAGAGTATGTCTACAGTATGTAAAGTATGTTTAGGGTACGAGTAGAGTTGGTTGACACTGTCATGGCAACACTCAAACACCTTTGCACACACACTGAGCATGATGGACTCACAGCAAGTTTAATGTTGAGCGCCACTGTGCAGGAAATGAGCTCGTTTTGTTTTTTGTTTTTTTTTACACATTTTTAGCAACTTCCTGTTATTTATACAAGAATTTATACATGAACTGAATGTATTTAAACACTTTCAAAAATATTCCATCAGTCATAAAAAAAAATCAATTCTCAATCACCTAGCCACAGTATGTTCCAATGTGTATTCTCTCCCCCCCCCCCCCCCCTCTCTCTCTCTCTCTCTCTCTCTCTCTCTCTCTCTCTCTCTCTCTCTCTCTCTCTCTCTAGGGTTGAGAGCTACTCCTGTAAGATGGCTGGTGATGATAAACACATGTTTAAACAGTTCTGCCAGGAGGGGGAGCCACATGTGCTGGAAGCTCTCTCACCTCCTCAGAGCAGCAGTGCACCCAGTCCTGGACTGTGAGTGTCCCCTACACACACACACACCACTACACACCCACACCACTACACACCCACACCACTACACACCCAGTCCTGGACTGTGAGTGTCCCCTATATATATATATATATACACACACACACATCACTACACACCCACACCACTACACACCCAGTCCTGGACTGTGAGTGTCCCCTACACACACACACACACACACACACACACACCACTACACACACACACCACTACACACCCAGTCCTGGACTGTGAGTGTCCCCTATATATATATACACACATCACTACACACACACATCACTACACACCCAGTCCTGGACTGTGAGTGTCCCCTACACACACATCACTACACACACACACCACTACACACACCACTACACACCCACACCACTACACACCCAGTCCTGGACTGTGAGTGTCCCCTACACACACACACACACACACACACACACACACACACACACACACACACACACACAACACTATACACACACACACCACTACACACCCAGCCCTGGACTGTGAGTGTCCCCTACACACACACACACACACACACACACACACACACACACACACACACACACACACACACCCCACTACACACCCACACCACTACACACCCAGTCCTGGACTGTGAGTGTCCCCTACACACCACTACACACACACACACCACTACACACACACACCACTATACACACACACACCACTACACACCCAGCCCTGGACTGTGAGTGTCCCCTACACACACACACACACACACACACACACACACACACACACACACACACACCCCACTACACACCCACACCACTACACACCCAGTCCTGGACTGTGAGTGTCCCCTACACACCACTACACACACACACACCACTACACACACACACCACTATACACACACACACCACTACACACCCAGCCCTGGACTGTGAGTGTCCCACACACCACTACACACACACACACACACACACACCACTACACACCCAGCCCTGGACTGTGAGTGTCCTCTACACACACACACACACACACACACACACACCACTACACACCCAGCCCTGGACTGTGAGTGTCCCCTACACACACACACACACACACACACACACACACACACACACACACCACTATACACCCAGCCCTGGACTGTGAGTGTCCCCTACACACACATCACTACACACACCACTACACACACACCACTACACACACACCACTACACACCCACACCACTACACACCCAGTCCTGGACTGTGAGTGTCCCCTACACACACACACACACACACACACACACACACACACACCACTACACACCCAGCCCTGGACTGTGAGTGTCCCCTACACATACACACACCACTACACACACACTCTACAAGTAAAACCTCCTTCTTTTCTCATACACCATACCGTGTGTGTGTGTGTGTGTGTGTACCCCCAGTCTGGGGAAGAGTGGGGATGAAGCTGAAAGCCCCCTGAGTGATAAATGTTGCAGGAAGACCCTATTCTACCTCATCACCACCCTGAACGAGTCCTTCCGCCCCGACTACGACTTCAGCACCGCCCGTGCTCACGAATTCAGCCGCGAGCCCAGCCTGAACTGGGTCAGTAACCCTCCAGAACACTTTAGAGCACTCCAGAACACTCAGTCCAGAACTCCCTCACATGGCTCATGAGGGTCCTGCTGTTGCAAGTCAGTCTGGTGGAGATTGTGAAACGTCCCTTTTCTGAGTTCTAGTAAAGGTTAAAGGTGTCTGAGATGCTGTGCTCTGGCTCCCCTAGGTGGCCAATGCTGTGAATAGCAGCTTGTACTCTGCTGTAGGAGAGGAGTTTAACACTCTGGGCCCAGAGCTGTGGAAGGATATTGACCAGGAGATCAACCTGCAGAGCTGCGACATCTATAGGTGTGAACACGTGGGCCACGTGCACACACACGTGTCTCTGCCTGCACACACGTATATGGATGGGCACGTGTGAGCCAGGTTTAGATTCTCTTGACTGTGTGTGTGTGTGTGTGTGTGTGTGTAGCTATAACCCAGACCTGGACTCAGACCCGTTTGGGGAGGAGGGTAATCTCTGGTCGTTTAACTACTTCTTCTACAACAAGAAACTCAAACGTATGGTGTTCTTCACCTGTCGCTCTGTGAGGTAAACACGGGAATACCCAAACATTTGAGAGCACTGTCTCAGTGTTTTGATCTGTTCAATGTCTGTAAGTAAAACCTGGATCAATTTTCAGTGTCCTCAGTAACTATGGCCGCAGTTGCCTTGACAACGAACTGGACATGGAGCTTGAGGAGGAGGAAGATGAAGTAGATGGCATCTCTGAGGACAGGTGAGGTCATGTGACTTCCTGTCCATGCAGGAAGTGCAAGAGCCAGCTTGGTGCACCGTGTCCAGCTCACTCTGCAAAGTTTGTGGGGTAGATCTCCTGGGTGGGGTTGTAGCTACACTAGGTGGGGTTCTAGATCTCCTGGGTGGGGTTGTAGCTACACTAGGTGGGGTTCAAGATCTCCTGGGTGGGGTTATAGCTACACTAGGTGGGGTGGTAGATCTCCTGGGTGGGGTTATAGCTACACTAGGTGGGGTTCTAGATCTCCTGGGTGGGGTTGTAGCTACACTAGGTGGGGTTCTAGATCTCCTGGGTGGGGTTGTAGCTACACTAGGTGGGGTTCTAGATCTCCTGGGTGGGGTTGTAGCTACACTAGGTGGGGTTCTAGATCTCCTGGGTGGGGTTGTAGCTACACTAGGTGGGGTTCTAGATCTCCTGGGTGGGGTTGTAGCTACACTAGGTGGGGTTCTAGATCTCCTGGGTGGGGTTGTAGCTACACTAGGTGGGGTTCTAGATCTCCTGGGTGGGGTTATAGCTACACTAGGTGGGGTTCTAGATCTCCTGGGTGGGGTTATAGCTACACTAGGTGGGGTTCTAGATCTCCTGGGTGGGGTTGTAGCTACACTAGGTGGGGTGCTAGATCTCCTGGGTGGGGTTGTAGCTACACTAGGTGGGGTGCTAGATCTCCTGGGTGGGGTTGTAGCTACACTAGGTGGGGTTCTAGATCTCCTGGGTGGGGTTGTAGCTACACTAGGTGGGGTTCTAGATCTCCTGGGTGGGGTTGTAGCTACACTAGGTGGGGTTCTAGATCTCCTGGGTGGGGTTATATCTACACTAGGTGGGGTTATAGCTACACTAGGTGGGGTGGTGGATCTCCTGGGTGGGGTTGTAGCTACACTAGGTGGGGTCCTAGATCTCCTGGATGGGGTCGGGCACCTCAAGCCCTCCCCACTCGTGTTTGTGCAGTCTGTAGTTAAGATCACAGGTAATGAAATGCATCGTCCGTGAGGGAGTTCAGTCCTGGCTCGTGAAATTCCACTGCCTGTGTTCTTCCTAAAACACAGAAATGAGCCCCCAGTCTCAGCGGATGTAAACCCAACTCTGTGAGCACACACGAGTTTTCCCCAGTCTACATTTATGAAAGTTTTGTGATTATATATCTGCTCTCTTAAAGGAAACGTGCATTACTCCTGACTCATAATGCACACTGATGGTGTCTCTCTCAGGTTCCCTAGAGCGCTGTGTGTTTAGTCCTCTCGGGGACTCTGGTCTTCAGCTGTCGCTGCTTCTGATTCCGTTCGGCTTCTCCTCTTCTGCATCTTTTGGACATTTTAAATGGCTCTTTTTTTAAAGTTGGGTTTTCTGTGGGTACTTTTTTGATTACTCATTTGGACGGCGAGGACCCCTACTGGCAGTGAGTGGCGGTGTGACTTGGAGCTGGTCTTGTAGATGACTCTAGGATGACTGTTGACACTGATCTTCAGAGATCTTCAGCTCTCCTTCATTACACTGCATCCACCTCTTCAGTTCTCAGACGAGATGATGTCAGGGTGTCTGTAGACCACCATACACCAGCAGTTCACCCGGGAGAGGCTGTTCTCGGTTGTGTAAGGACACCTGTGGCGTGCACAGCGAGTCTGCCCTCTCTTTGGGATTTTGAGCAGACTTTCTAACTGTTTGTGTCTTCACTTTTTATTATATATGTATTTTGCCTGTATTTTTATAATTTTCACCTGTCAAAATCACACATCACACTGAACCTTGGCCAGTGCGTTGGTGTTACCATGGTGTTACCATGATGTTAACATGTCTGACCTGGAGCAGGTGTCTCGACTCCGCCCATCAGAACACAGCTCCTCCTCTTTCAGTGGTCGGTTGTGCAGTTCAATCTGTTTGGGGGCTGGTCCTGTACTTGGCTTACTGGTAAAGGTGAGACAAGCTCCACCCCCATCTGATGCAGCCTACACAAGCTCCGCCCCATCTCTGCTGCAGCCTACACAAGCCCCGCCCATCTACTACTGTCTCCTGCAGCTCAGTAGCATCACTGAGGTGTCTGACTAGCCTGGGAGGCAGTGTTTAAGTAATGGAGATGAAGTCTCTCTTAAACATGGGCTATGAACCTCAATAATGAGCTTTAATTACATTAAATTTGGCAGTGTTGTACATTTGAAAATATTGTTCATTAATTAACACTTCAACCTTTGTTAGTTTTGCATTACTGTACAAGTTTTCCAATACAAGGTCTAAGTATGGTGTAGCATACGATGCTTTTGGAGCAGTGTAATAGATCTTTAACTTAAGTGGAAGATAACAAGGTCTTTACTGCAGAATATCACATTCTTATTCCACAATGCAGAATTAAAGCGGTCAGTTCTTCACACGTTTCCTGACGTTGTGATTGGCTGCGCTCTCTCCTCTCATTTCAGCTCCTCAGTGTGTTGTTCGTAGGTTTGAAATCACCCAGTACAGGGAGCATATGTGTTCTTGCTATCAGCTCTCATTTTGTGAGAACTTCTGTGAACCTTGTTTGTGAATAAAGTTTTCTTTCAAAGTCAGCAACCTTTTCACTGTGAGTTAATAATAAATACATTTCTGCTGAACCTCAGGAATTTTGGGGGGGCCACAGCGAGACTTTTCCACCTCACTCGGTCCTCTGCATCCTCTGCTCTGACACCTTCCTCTGTGGCTCCTGCCTGCCAGCTCCATCTCCAACATCCTCCTACCAATATATCCATTGTCTCTCCTCTGCACATGTCCAAAACATCACCGTCTGCCTTCTGTAACTGACTCTCAATTTTCTAAACTGTGCTGTTCTTCAGATGTTCTCATTGCTAATCCTGTCCCTCCATATAATGATTTTAAGTTGTGAATATGTTGCAGTTGATTCTGGCCCTGTAGCTAATAGGAAGAAGGCTAAGGCACGTTAAACCAGAGGAGGCCCACCACCACCACCTTTCACAACCGCAGAAGAGTTGTCTCTGTCACAGAACAGTAGCCAGCCTACAACAGAAGGAATCCCTGCTGGACGCTCACCAAAGCCACCAGCTTCTCAGGACACAGCCAGTTGTGTTCAAGGCAGTTTCGTTACAGTTTCAGTACAGTAACCCCTTTGTAGTTTATCATGGTGGGATGATGCTTTTGTTTATACACTCCATTGACACAGTCTGACCAGTTATATAATGCTGTCTGTCCAGTCACTGGTGGTGCTATTTCATTAACTGAGCTCGGATCTTGTATGTTTGTTCTGAATAACGATATAACAGTTTATGTTGTAGAGAGAGCGTGGTATTCCAACTGAACTGTGCAGATAACGTGTGCCTTGAAACATCTTTGTGTTTCATCGAAAGATCGCAATATTCAGACATTGCAGATATAGTCATTTGTCCATAACATGCTGTGTGTTTGGATTTCTTCAATTTAAGCTACCAGTAAAGCAGCTTTTCAAGCTGAGAAAGACAAAGCTTGAAATAGAGTTGCTTAAATATAAGTTAAAGGTGAGTTGAGATACTTTGGGTGTATAAATATGAATGTGTTTAGCAGTGAATAATGACTATTACACTGCATGTGAACAACACCTAGCAAAACTACCACAGGCCTACCCTGTTCAAACTTGTTGTGCAGTGTGGAATCATGCACGGATCCTGGTCATCTGGCTTCAACATTTGTGAAGAGGTGAGAAGCTTCACATATGATCTTGATGGGGAGGAGAACGGCCAGTTACAATAGCTACGTTATTTTTGTTACCATTAAAGATAAGTACATTATTCATTAAGAGTTATAGAGGTTAGTACCTGTACATTAATGCTATGGATGGATTTTCTGTATATGTAATCGCCTTCATGTTCTGTTGGTGCTGTAGCTAAATTAAGTTAGTTATTTAATGCTTCTCCTTTGCTTAATTTATTTATTGTCCGTGTTAATTAAAGGCCACCCGCAATGTTGTGTTATTCCTCTTTGATGTCCATAACTGACTTATGGAAAAACCACAAAACTGCGCACTAGTCGTTTAATGCCAGACAAACCCGGACAGACCGACAAACTAAGAGAGATGTATACAATCTGGAGAGAATTGAGGGCTGATCCGCGATGTGTAATATTTGAAATGTGACGCTTAATAATGTCATTAATGTAAGTAATGGATTGTGCCCCCCCCCCCCCCCCCCCCGGTTCAAAGCACACTCCAGGTGATCTTGAAAAGTTGGCAACCCTGTTTAAGTTAACCTGCCAGCGAGCTTCAGAGAGGAAGTTGCTATAGCAACTGACACCAAGTTTGTTGTAACCCGCTTTCTGGAACAGAAACTCCGGGTTTTAGTGAACTCAGAGTTAACATACATGAGTACACTTAACCTGCTTTCTGGAATACCCCCCAGATTTGTGCTAAATGAGGTTTTCGCCTTGTTTTCTAAGTAGGGTTATTTCTACCCATGTTATACATTTAGACATGTCCAAAATTAAACTGTTCAATTTCTTAATCCTCATCTATTCAGAAAGTTTGATCTTAATCTCTGCCTGTGGTCAGCATCTTGTCCAAAACTAATTTGAATGAACATATCTGATATAACATATATTGGAGCCTATAATATTTATAATATTTACATTATTTATAATGTTTATATTTCCCGGCAGCAATAGCGCGTCTATTTTAAACGTCACATCCGATCAGCTGTTTATTGCACGTCGCATGTAATCGGCGTCATCAGAAGACAACCGCAGGTTTGAGCTCGGACAGCTGTAGTTTTATGTTCTGTAATTTAATATTTTATTCTTGTTTTTAACGGAACTGTATCAATGTCGTTGAGATTTCTCCGCGTCTCAGTCACATTATTGTACCCGTGTCTCCTGGGGCTCCAGGGTCTTAGTGCCGCCCGGTTCAGCTCCGTTCTTCTGTTCGTCTGAAGCTTCAGGGTACTCGAGCCCTACCGAGTGAGGTTAGGAGTTAGGGGTTAGGGTTTAGGAGTTAGGGGTAGTGTTAAGGGTTAGGAGTTAGGGGTTAGGGTTTAGGAGTTAGGGGTAGTGTTAAGGGTTAGGAGTTAGGGGTAGTGTTTGGGGTTAGGGTTTAGGGTGAAGGTGAGATGTCGTCGCTGGACTCCCCCGTCTGTAGTCTCCGTTAGTCCCGTTAACCGACTCCGTGATGTAGGAGTGACGATGGTTCCGTCTTTGGTCCGTTTGTGCGCGCGCGAGGTTGTCGGTGATCACGGGTCGTCTCCGGTTTGGTTGAGTTGCGTGCCGCGCGAGCTATACCGACCGCTGCTGGAAGCGGCTCTCGAGCACTGCCGCCCTCTGGCCGTGGGTGAGCTGGTGCAGCGCTGGCCCGAGAGGACACTCACCGTGGGCGGCAGGAAGAAACCTGGACACTGTCCACCCAACCGCCTCTGCGTCCAGGCCCTGTTGCTGGCGGTGGTCAGAGGACTGACGGACAGGAGGTGAGTGTGTGTGTGTGTGTGTGTGTGTGTGTGTGTGTGTGTGTGTGTGTATATGTTTGTCTACAGGACAGAGGTGTGTGTGTGTGTGTTTGTGTGTGTGTCTACAGGACAGAGGGGTGTGTGTGTGTGTGTGTGTGTCTACAGGACAGAGGGGTGTGTGTGTGTGTGTGTCTACTGGATGTGGGGCGTGTGTGTGTGTCTACAGGGGTGTGTATTCACTCCCCTCTGTTTCCCTCTCTCTCTGCTCAGGTGCCGTCTGCAGGTGTTGGACCTGTGTGATCTCCAGACGGTGAATGGACGTGTGGAGGACTCTATGGGTGGCTGGTCCCTCACCGTGGCCCTCTGCTCCACGCTGCTGCAGGCCCAGGCCGCCACCTCTAGGGGGCAGCGGCGAGACGGGGAGCGAGAGAGGAAGCGTGGGCGGGAGGTGGAGAGGGAGAGAGACGACACGGTGAAACGTGATCGGGGGGTGGAGAGAGAGAACCGTGATGCAGAGGGAGGAGTACAGACGGAGTACGGAGGAGACGGAGGAGCGCAGGCGTGCGCAGAGCGGGTGGAGGTCACCGTCAGGGGCGTACGGAGGAGGATGGAGTTACTGAGGAGAAGCGAAGCCCTGCGGCAGAGCCCGGACGTCTCGGGCAGGTCCGGCGGTCCCGCGTGTGGAGCGGAGCGGGACGCGGTGCTGGTGCGTGTCAGGACCGACCTCTTCGTCAACTCCCGGTCCTGGGAGCGCGTGCGTGGGGCGCTCGGCCTGCCGGGTCCCCTGCGTCTCCACTGCCGCTACCTGCGGGTGGAGGAGCTGCCGGCCACCTCCATCAGGACGCTGCTGGGCCTGCTGCCCCCGCCGGGTCTGCTGGGCCTGGACGTGCGCTACTCCAGCCTGGGCGTGGCGGGCCTGGGCCTGCTCCTGCCCCACCTGGCACCGTTCCCCCACCTCCACACCCTCCGCCTGCACTACTGCAACCTGGACCTGCACCGCGCCCACGCGGGCCAGCAGGAGGCGCTACAGGACATGTCCCGCGGTCTGGGCCTGCTGACCAGACTGAGCAGGTTGAGTCTGACGGCACTACGGATGCCGGGACACCTGCGTCTGCTGCTCAGGTACCGTCACCCACACACGGGTCACAGGACACACCTGGTACACACACAGATGGACTCACCTAGAACATGACGATGGATAACAGGACATCAGGATAGACCTGACACACAGACATACATACACATATACACACACACACATATATACATACATACATACACACACATATATATACATACATACACACACATACATACACACACACACACACACACACACATATGTGTGATATGCTCTTGGCTTGCTCACTGGGGGCTAGGACTCGGCACTTGTAAAGCTGCTTTGTGACAACAACTGTTGTAAAAAGCGCTATATAAATAAAATTTTGATTGATTTGATTGATATACACATACACACACATACACTCACTCACACACACACACCCACATACACACACAATCACATACATATATACATACACACATATACACATACATACTCACACACATATATATATACACACACACACACACATACATATACACATACACACACACACACATACAGTTGTGATCAAATTTATTCAACCCCCACTGAAATAAAGTGTTTTGGCCAGTTTGACATTGATTTTGATCATTTCAGTCATCTTATTTACAATTATATCAAAGAGGCACTTATAAATTAGACAAACATAACATAATATTTATGATGGAATAACCACAAATGTCTTTACTGTGCTCACATCATTATCAGTTTTATTCAAACCCCTAGTGACATTATTTTTTAGTACTTAGTACAAAATCCTTTTCCAGTTATGACAGCTTTCAAGCATGAAGCATAGCTTGACACAAGTGTCTTGCAGCGACCTATGGGTATCTTAGCCCATTCTTCATGGGCAAAAGCCTCCAGTTCAGTCACATTCTTAGGCTTGCGCACTGCAACTGCCTTCTTTAGGTCCCACCAGAGGTTCTCAATTGGATTTAAGTCTGGTGATTGCGATGGCCACTCTAGAATGTTCCAGCCTTTCATGTTCAACCATGCTCTAGTGGACTTGGATGTGTGCTTCGGATCATTGTCCTGTTGGAAGGTCCAACGTCTCCCAAGCCGCAGGTTTGTGACTGACTCCATCACATTTTCCTCCAAGATCTCCTGGTACTGAAGGGAATTCATGGTACCCTGCACACGTTGAAGCTTTCCTGTACCATTAGAAGCAAAACAGCCCCAAAGCATAATTGACCCCCCACCATGCTTCACAGTAGGCAAGGTGTTCTTTTGTTCATAAGCCTGGTTCTTCCTTCTCCAAACATAGCGCTGGTCCATTGTCCCAAACAGTTCTAATTTAGTTTCATCTGACCACAGTACACTGTTCCAAAACCTTTGTGGCTTGTCCACATGACTTTTGGCATACTGCAGTCGACTTTTCTTGTTCTTTGGAGTCAGCAAGGGGGTGCGTCTGGGCGTTCTGGCATGGAGGTCTTCGTTATGCAGTGCGCGCCTTATTGTCTGAGCTGAAACTTCAGTGCCCACATCTGACAGGTCTTTTTTCAGTTCCTTAGCAGTCACGTGGGGATTTTTCTCCACATTACGCTTCAGGTAGCGCACAGCAGTCGCGGTCAGGATCTTCTTTCTGCCACGACCAGGTAACGTTTCCACTGTGCCCTTTAACTTGAACTTGCGAATGATACTTCCGATAGTGTCTCTTGGAATATTTAACAACTTCGCAATCTTTTTATATCCATTGCCATTCTTGTGAAGAGCAATAACCTCTTCTCTTGTCTTCTGGGACCATTCTCTTGCCTTCACCATGCTTGGAAACACACCAGTAGATGTCTAGAAGGAGCTGAGTATCACAGTCCTTTTAAATCTGCCTAATTGGTGCTTATCATGCTTGATTGCTGCTCGTTGACATCCACAGATGTTTTCAATACCTGATGGAAAACACTGGAATGAACCTCTGTTCTTAGGAGTGGTAGTCGTAAAGGGGTTGAATAATTGTGTCAATGAAGAAATCACAAAAAGGCCATTTAATACTTTATGACAAAAAAAATTGATGCTATCTTAGTTGCATTTAGTTCTTTAACAAGTCCTTGTAAGATTTCATTATGAACACAATTACAAATGTGCACTGAATTCCATAAAACCCTTCGCAGCATTGGGGGTTGAATAAATTTGATCACAACTGTATATACATACACACACACACACATATATATACATACACTCACACACGCACACTCACACACTCCTGGTACATACATGAGTTATGACGGTTTCTCTCCCCTCTTTCTCTCTTTTAATCACTGCAGTTCCCTCTCGCAGCCCCTAGAGGTGCTAGAGATGCCGTACCTCAGCCTGACTCCAGCAGACCTGGCCTACCTCTCCAGCAGCCAGCACGCGTCCTCCCTTAGAGAGCTGGACCTGAGTGAGAACAGGCTGGTGGAGTCGTCCCTCCCGTCTCTGCGGAGGCTGTTGTCCCAGGCCAAAGAGCGCCTGACCCAGCTCTCCCTGTGCGGCTGCGGCCTCTCGGACGCCCTGCTGGGGGCGCTGCTCCCCTCTCTGTCCTGTTGCCGGGCCCTCAGGACCCTGCGTGTGGCGCTGAACCCGTTGTCCAGGGAGGGCGTGCTGATGTTGGCGCGGGCCGCGGCGGGCATGGCCAGCCTGCAGCTACTGCTATACCCCAGCCCCCTGGAGGAGTACACGCCCGGCCTGCCCCCCACACCCTGCAGCTCCCATCTGCTGGACTGGCCCCTCACAGAGGACTACCGGGTCAGGGAGCTCACCCTGCTCCAGATCCAGGAGGTTCTGACACTGAAAGGTCGTGCTCATGACCTCCTGATGACCTCTGACCTGTTGAAATATAGCACTGACTTGGCAGTGGACGATTAGTGTGTGTGTGTGTGTGTCAGGAGCAGTGTGTGCATGTGTGTATGTATGCATGTCCACTCTGTTCCTCACAGATCCCAGCTCACCCTGCCTGTACACCGTGGGGGTGGTAATCGTGTGTCTCAGCCATCACAGAGCTGAAAGTGTCTGGAGTCCTAGAAGATCCCGTAACTCTCCACTACGGCTCTGACGTCAGTGTACCAGAGTGAAGATGACAGGGTTGTGTAGAACGTGATTAATGTCCCACTCCAGTCGTCAGACACGTTGCACTCAGAACACTGTAACACTGCTGATCTCACGGCTGTGGAGAGTCCTTAATTCCCCAAATTCTTCTGATGATATGAACTTACGCCTGGACTTTTGTCCACAATGAACACAAACATGGTTTCTCCTGGATGACGTTTTCAGGTTAAATCTGTTGAATACCATCTACTCTTGTCTGTCCTCTCATCTTTCCTTTTTACACCAGGAGGCCCAACCCTGAATCTTCAGCACTCCTACACTGCAGGGTTTGGTCTCAGTCCTAAAATAACATAATCCACACCTCCCTCAGATAATCCACACCTTCAGAAGCACCTGCATCCTGGAGGCAGGGTTGTTGGAATTAAACTACAAGCAGGCAGCTCCCAGAAGAGTTTTGTCCCTGGATTCCTGCTCTTCTAAATACAAACCCGACTGTTATAGTCCTGTGACTTGAGTAGAAACTGGTTAGTAGTTTGAGTTAAGTTTAAATGAATGAATGAATGTTCAACTTATATAGTGCCTTTCTAGATACCCAAGGTCACTAAAGATGACTGACTGGGTGTTGACTCTGTTAAAATTGGTGTAGTAACCTCTAAAGCAGTTTTCTCCTTTGTCCATCATACTGGTGTGTGCTAACACCAACACCATCATACTGGTGTGTGCTAACACCATCATACTGGTGTGTGCTAACACCATCACCATCATACTGGTGTGTGCTAACACCAGGACCTTTAGCTGCCTGAAGTCAGTGCCTGTTCTATAATGAAATAACCTCCACTTCCTTGACCACAACAGCACTGAGCCTTTATGTACAAATAAAGACCAGCTTCACTCATCTCTGGTCCTTGGTTTTAATTTATTATTAGTGTCTGTGTTCAGCTAAACTAACCCTGGCAGTGGCTGTAATATCGAGCTGTGATGTAGAAGACGTGACGTCCTGTTTTACATCCTGTTTTACTCCTGTAATCTTAGATTAGAACACAGCATGAATGTGAGAAGAAACAACCAGGAATGGAACTAGTTAATAAAAGGACTTTTATTTTGAAGTAGTTTCAGTTAACGAGCAGAGGGATCGATAAATGGGTCAGTAGCTTTGACAGAAAACGATTATAGGGACACTTGCATATAAAGTCTAAAAACTCAGGAATGTAGTCCTGTGTTAAATATTAGTTGTGGATTTGGGTTACATTAGGGGAGGAGTTATCTGTAGTAGTGGGTGTAGTATCCCCTAGGGGAGGAGTTATCTGTAGTAGTGGGTGTAATATCCCCTAGGGGAGGGGTTATCTGTAGTAGTGGGTGTAGTATCCCCTAGGGGAGGAGTTATCTGTAGTAGTGGGTGTAGGTTTTCTCCAGTATGAAGTATCGTTGGGGTGGGGGCGTGTTGGGGCAGTGCGGGTCCAGTGAGAGGGGGAATGCGGACACGGTTACCCGGGGCAGAGGTAGTGAGAGCAGACGTGTGAAACCCATCAACATGGGCCGTGACTCCAGCGGGGGTAACGCCAGCCCTGGGGAGGGGGGGGGGGGGTGTTAGTGGGTGAATATACAGAGGGCAGTTTGTACCGTATGCACGTTGGTCAGGACTCACCACGTGGTTCTCGTACACGGGACATACGGGACATAGTGTACGTCTCTCCCAGACGCTGGACTGCCTCCCTTCTGTAAATGGACAGTTGTATATTTGTTAGTTATTACTCCAATCCCACTACACTAGCTACACTAGCTATGGTTGTGTATTAGAGGCACCTGTGTGACTGTGTGTCCAGAAGCACGGTGTCTTTCCTGCCCTCTAGTGGCGGTGGTGGGAGTTGCTCCTGCGTCTCCCTCTGTACCCAGCAGAAGTAACCCAGCACATCTGCAGGTGATATGACACTCGTGCCCCCTGCATCCTGCACCAGGGAGGGCCTCTTCTGGACCTGGGAAACAGACTGGATCTGTTCACTTACGCACTGGGTTCTGCTCTACTGGGTTCTGTTATCGCTGTACTGGGTTCTGTTATGATTATACTGGGATCTGCTCACTTTTACTGGGTTTAGATATTGTTTAACTGGGTTCTGTTATGATTATACTGGGATCTGCTCACTTTTACTGGGTTTAGATATTGTTTAACTGGGTTCTGTTATGATTATACTGGGATCTGCTCACTTTTACTGGGTTTAGATATTGTTTAACTGGGTTCTGTTATGATTATACTGGGATCTGCTCACTTTTACTGGGTTTAGATATTGTTTAACTGGGTTCTGTTATGATTATACTGGGATCTGCTCACTTTTACTGGGTTTAGATATTGTTTAACTGGGTTCTGTTATGATTATACTGGGATCTGCTCACTTTTACTGGGTTTAGATATTGTTTATCTGGGTTCTGTTATGATTATACTGGGATCTGCTCACTTTTACTGGGTTTAGATATTGTTTAACTGGGTTCTGTTATGATTATACTGGGATCTGCTCACTTTTACTGGGTTTAGATATTGTTTAACTGGGTTCTGTTATGATTATACTGGGATCTGCTCACTTTTACTGGGTTTAGATATTGTTTAACTGGGTTCTGTTATGATTATACTGGGATCTGCTCACTTTTACTGGGTTTAGATATTGTTTATCTGGGTTCTGTTATGATTATACTGGGATCTGCTCACTTTTACTGGGTTTAGATATTGTTTAACTGGGTTCTGTTATGATTATACTGGGATCTGCTCACTTTTACTGGGTTTAGATATTGTTTAACTGGGTTCTGCTCACTCTGTACTGCTCAGTCCAGTTGTGGATCCAGTGGTGAACAGCCTCCCTCAGTGTTTGGTGAGGGTTCTCCTCCCTCAGTGCTTGGTGAGGGTTCTCCTCCCTCAGTGTTTGGTGAGGGTTCTCCTCCCTCAGTGTTTGGTGAGGGTTCTCCTCCCTCAGTGTTTGGTGAGGGTTCTCCTCCCTCAGTGTTTGGTGAGGGTTCTCCTCCCTCGGTGTTTGGTGAGGGTTCTCCTCCCTCGGTGTTTGGTGAGGGTTCTCCTCCCTCGGTGTTTGGTGAGGGTTCTCCTCCCTCGGTGTTTGGTGAGGGTTCTCCTCCCTCGGTGTTTGGTGAGGGTTCTCCTCCCTCAGTGTTTGGTGAGGGTTCTCCTCCCTCAGTGTTTGGTGAGGGTTCTCCTCCCTCAGTGTTTGGTGAGGGTTCTCCTCCCTCTGTGTTTGGTGAGGGTTCTCCTCCCTCAGTGTTTGGTGAGGGTTCTCCTCTCTCAGTGTTTGGTGAGGGTTCTCCCTCAATGCTTGGTGAGGGTTCTCCTCCCTCAGTGTTTGGTGAGGGTTCTCCTCCCTCAGTGTTTGGTGAGGGTTCTTCTCTCTCAGTGTTTGGTGAGGGTTCTCCTCCCTCAGTGTTTGGTGAGGGTTCTCCCTCAATGCTTGGTGAGGGTTCTCCTCCCTCAGTGTTTGGTGAGGGTTCTCCTCTCTCAGTGTTTGGTGAGGGTTCTCCTCCCTCAGTGTTTGGTGAGGGTTCTCCCTCAATGCTTGGTGAGGGTTCTCCTCCCTCAGTGTTTGGTGAGGGTTCTCCCTCAATGCTTGGTGAGGGTTCTCCTCCCTCGGTGTTTGGTGAGGGTTCTCCCTCAATGCTTGGTGAGGGTTCTCCTCCCTCGGTGTTTGGTGAGGGTTCTCCTCCCTCAGTGTTTGGTGATGGTTCTCCTCTCTCAGGGCTGCAGACTGCAGAAGCTCCATCTGCTGGGGGATCCACTGCTGGGGATCGTCCACTCCAAGAGCCTGCAGCAAGCTCCTGGCCACGCCCCTGAAAAGAGGGCGGAGCTCAAGAGTAAAGGAGCAGCTGTGACAGGAGAGCATATGTTTTATATTTATACAGTTTGTTGTTGAAATGTTCGTAACACACTAGAGGAGAGAAGACATGAATGAATGAGAAAGCTGTATAGGAGATGTTCGTGTGTGTGTGTGTGTGTGTGTATGTGTGTGTGTGTGTGTGTGGGTGGGTGGGTGTGGGGGTGTGTGTATATATATGTGTGTGTGTGTGTGTGTGTGTGTGTGTGTGTGTGTGTGTGTGTGTGTGGGTGGGTGGGTGTGGGGGTGTGTGTGTATATATATGTGTGTGTGTGTGTGTGTGTGTGTGTGTGTGTGTGTGTGGGTGGGTGGGTGTGGGGGTGTGTGTGTATATATATGTGTGTGTGTGTGTGTGTGTGTGTTTACTGTAGTCGCAGTTCTTTGTTTGCCAGTAGAGTCAGGAGCTCCACAGTGATGTCATGGCTGTGCGGATTCACACACACCAAGAAATTCAGCAGCTCTGCTGCAAAACACTGTTCCATATCCATCTACACACATACAGAACACATACACACACACACACAGAACACACACACACACACACACACACACACACACACAGAGAACACACATAAACACCACACATACAGAACACACAAACATACACCCACAGCGCACATACACGCAGAACACATGGTGCACAACACAAATACAAAATAACTTTCAGTAATTTCTATATATTATGATCATAAATTATGTAGAACTGAGTTCTGTGGGTTACTTTTGAATTTAGAATTTTTGCGTGTGTGTGCGTTCGTGTGTGTGCATGTGTGTGCACGCGTGCGTGCGTGTGTGTGTGTGATTACCATGCTGCTGTGGAGGATGGTGTGTAGTAAATCCAGAAGGTTGTGTGTGATGTGTGGGGTGTCCAGTAGACCCTGTGTGTGTAGAGTCACGATTGCTCTCAACACACACACCTGCCCCACACTACAGCGCTTCAACAGGGCCAGCAGCTGATCACACAGTTCAGTTGCACTCAGAGTCTCAGGAATACACTACACACACACACACACACACACACACACGCTGTACAGCTGGGTTTCACAGCATGCCCTTTGACCTGTGTGTGGGGTCACTCACCTGTGGACGGGGGTAGAGGGTGTGGAACCACTGCTCCTGCAGGAACTGGGACAGGAAGTGAGGCAGCTGTGGTAACGGGGGGCAAAGAGGTGGAGGTGGAGGTGGGGGTGGAGGTGGGGGTGGAGGTGGGGGTGGAGGTGGGGGTGGAGGTGGAGGTGGGGGTGGAGGTGGGGGTGGAGGTGGAGGTGGAGGTGGAGGTGGGGGTGGAGGTGGGGGTGGGGGTGGAGGTGGGTCTTTCTTAATGGGAGGGAGGGGCTTTAATGGCTGGTTAGAGGAGAGAGTGAGTAAGAAAAAAGAGACGAGTAGGATTATATAACACACACACACACACACACACACACACATACATACACCTACACACACACACACACACACATACATACACCTACACACACACACACATATACACACACACACACACACACACACACACATACATACACCTACACACACACACACACATACACACACACACACACACACATACATACACCTACACACACACACACACACACACACATATATATATATATGTATATATATACATATATATACACTCACAGAGCTCTAAAAGTGTTTCTTCTGTATCTACAACCCCCCAGACCCCCACATATATGAGCATGTCTGACCTGCAGCATATATTTGACCATCTCGGGAGGGTTGGGGCCAGGTGGAGTAGGTGGGGTGTGACTCCGTGGTTTGGGTGGGGTCTCCATGAGGCGTACAGGTGAGTGTGGTTTGGGTGGGGTCTCTTGGAGGCGTACAGGTGAGTGTGGTTTGGGTGGGGTCTCTTGGAGGCGTACAGGTGAGCGTGGTTTTGGTGGGGTCTCTTGGAGGAGTACAGGTGAGCGTGGGTTGGGTGGGGTCTCTAGGAGGCGTACAGGTGAGTGTGGTTTGGGTGGGGTCTCTTGGAGGCGTACAGGTGAGCGTGGTTTTGGTGGGGTCTCTTGGAGGAGTACAGGTGAGCGTGGGTTGGGTGGGGTCTCTAGGAGGCGTACAGGTGAGCGTGGTTTGGGTGGGGTCTCTAGGAGGCGTACAGAATCAAAATCCTCGCCATCCTCAAAAAACTGCACCTCATCCATCTCACTCTGTTTTTATTAAGCCAAAAAAAATCCGGTTAATTACACCTTTAAAATATTACACCACTGTAACTACAGTATAGCACCCAGGGGCAGATACACCACT
>NC_135224.1:1272500-1297500 GCF_052324685.1 Brachyhypopomus gauderio
GTATAGAGGGGTAGTCTAGTACATGATGTAGTATGTATAGAGGGGTAGTCTAGTACATGATGTAGTATGTATAGAGGGGTAGTCTAGTACATGTGTAGTATGTATAGAGGGGAAGTCTAGTACATGATGTAGTATGTATAGAGGGGTAGTTTGGTACATGATGTAGTATGTATAGAGGGGAAGTCTAGTACATGTAGTATGTATAGAGGGGTAGTCTAGTACATGATGTAGTATGTATAGAGGGGTAGCCTGGTACATGATGTAGTATGTATAGAGGGGTAGTCTAGTACATGATGTAGTATGTATAGAGGGGTAGTCTAGTACATGATGTAGTGTGTATAGAGGGGTAGTCTAGTACATGATGTAGTATGTATAAAGGGGTAGTCTAGTACATGATGTAGTGTGTATAGAGGGGTAGTCTAGTACATGATGTAGTGTGTATAGAGGGGTAGTGTAGTACATGATGTAGTGTATATATAGAGGGGTAGTCTAGTACATGATGTAGTATGTATAGAGGGGTAGTCTAGTACATGATGTAGTATGTATAGAGGGGTAGTCTAGTACATGATGTAGTATGTATAGAGGGGTAGTCTAGTACATGATGTAGTGTGTATAGAGGGGTAGTCTAGTACATGATGTAGTGTGTATAGAGGGGTAGTGTAGTACATGATGTAGTGTATATATAGAGGGGTAGTCTAGTACATGATGTAGTATGTATAGAGGGGTAGTCTAGTACATGATGTAGTATGTATAGAGGGGTAGTCTAGTACATGATGTAGTATGTATAGAGGGGTAGTCTAGTACATGATGTAGTATGTATAAAGGGGTAGTCTAGTACATGATGTAGTATGTATAGAGGGGTAGTCTAGTACATGATGTAGTGTGTATAGAGGGGTAGTCTAGTACATGATGTAGCGTGTATAGAGGGGTAGTCTAGTACATGATGTAGTGTGTATAGAGGGGTAGTCTAGTACATGATGTAGTGTGTATAGAGGGGTAGTCTAGTACATGATGTAGTGTGTATAGAGGGGTAGTCTAGTACATGATGTGGTATGTATAGAGGGGTAGTCTAGTACATGATGTAGTATGTATAGAGGGGTAGTCTAGTACATGATGTAGTATATATAGAGGGGTAGTCTAGTACATGATGTAGTATGTATAGAGGGGTAGTCTAGTACATGATGTAGTATGTATAGAGGGGTAGTCTAGTACATGATGTGGTATGTATAGAGGGGTAGTCTAGTACATGATGTAGTATGTATAGAGGGGTAGTCTAGTACATGTGTAGTATGTATAGAGGGGTAGTCTAGTACATGATGTGGTATGTATAGAGGGGTAGTCTAGTACATGATGTAGTATGTATAGAGGGGTAGTCTAGTACATGATGTAGTATGTATAGAGGGGTAGTCTAGTACATGATGTAGTATGTATAGAGGGGTAGTCTAGTACATGTGTAGTATGTATAGAGGGGAAGTCTAGTACATGATGTAGTATGTATAGAGGGGTAGTCTGGTACATGATGTAGTATGTATAGAGGGGAAGTCTAGTACATGTAGTATGTATAGAGGGGTAGTCTAGTACATGATGTAGTATGTATAGAGGGGTAGCCTGGTACATGATGTAGTATGTATAGAGGGGTAGTCTAGTACATGATGTAGTATGTATAGAGGGGTAGTCTAGTACATGATGTAGTGTGTATAGAGGGTAGTCTAGTACATGATGTAGTATGTATAGAGGGGTAGTCTAGTACATGATGTAGTATGTATAGAGGGGTAGTCTAGTACATGATGTAGTATGTATAGAGGGGTAGTCTAGTACATGATGTAGTGTGTATAGAGGGGTAGTCTAGTACATGATGTAGTATGTATAAAGGGGTAGTCTAGTACATGATGTAGTGTGTATAGAGGGGTAGTCTAGTACATGATGTAGTGTGTATAGAGGGGTAGTGTAGTACATGATGTAGTGTATATATAGAGGGGTAGTCTAGTACATGATGTAGTATGTATAGAGGGGTAGTCTAGTACATGATGTAGTATGTATAGAGGGGTAGTCTAGTACATGATGTAGTATGTATAGAGGGGTAGTCTAGTACATGATGTAGTATGTATAGAGCGGTAGTCTAGTACATGATGTAGTATGTATAGAGGGGTAGTCTGGTACATGATGTAGTATGTATAGAGGGGTAGTCTAGTACATGATGTAGTATGTATAGAGGGGTAGTCTGGTACATGATGTAGTATGTATAGAGGGGTAGTCTGGTACATGATGTAGTATGTATAGAGGGGTAGTCTGGTACATGATGTAGTATGTATAGAGGGGTAGTCTAGTACATGATGTAGTATGTATAGAGGGGTAGTCTAGTACATGATGTAGTATGTATAGAGGGGTAGTCTGGTACATGATGTAGTATGTATAGAGGGGTAGTCTAGTACATGATGTAGTATGTATAGAGGGGTAGTCTAGTACATGATGTAGTATGTATAGAGGGGTAGTCTAGTACATGATGTAGTATGTATAGAGGGGTAGTCTAGTACATGATGTAGTATGTATAGAGGGGTAGTCTGGTACATGATGTAGTATGTATAGAGGGATAGTCTAGTACATGATGTAGTATGTATAGAGGACAGGTCTACTTATCTATTCTCATTTTGAATTGTCTGGATGATGCTACAGTGTAGCAGCACAGATAAGGTTGGACCCTTTGCCTCCAGAAAACCCAACGCATGCTTGACCACATGGTCAACCAGAGTGGCTCTGATCTCATCCATTATGGTTGCTCATCCTCTTCCTCATTCTCGTACTCTTCATCATCATCTCTATGCAATATTGAACTCTAGTGATGTGCACACCAAGATTTACAACTTGTGGCCTCTTTATATGGATTAGGCTTTGATGTCTAACGATTTATAAAAATTAACTATAAGTGTTGTAACATGTGAGGACTGGGTATGGCATTTTGGTAGGTGAGTGTAGCAGTTGTGTGGCAGTATTTTCTAAAAGAAACACATGGTTTGAATGTTGTATCTTATGTGAACAACTGTGTTTAAAGTTTTGCAAAAAGTGTGTTTTAGAATTTCTAAATGAGAAATGGCAGAGAATGTGCTTAAGGTTTAGCGCACCAGGTCAATAGATAGACTACATGGGTTAGTGATTTAGTGCACCAGGTCAATAGATAGACTACATGGGTTAGTGATTTAGTGCACCAGGTCAATAGATAGACTACATGGGTTAGTTGTTTAGCGCACCAGGTCAATAGATAGACTACATGGGTTAGTTGTTTAGCGCACCAGGTCAATAGATAGACTACATGGGTTAGTTGTTTCAGAAATTGTGCTATAAGGACCACGTTTAGTGTCTTAGCAGCTGTAATTGTAAGGACTGTTCTCTGGTGTGTGAGCTTGTGTGTCTGTGCGTGCTAGCTGTTGTCTGTTGTGTGTGTGTACCAGTTATTGTCTGGTGTGTGTGTGTGTACCAGTTGTAAGGAGATAGCCGTTGTCTGGGTAAGCCTGTATGCTTCTGATGTTCTGACTGTCATGGGCAGAGATTCTGTACTGGACAATCCCAGAATGCAACTGTATCACACTGAGAAACCCACCTTGATGACCCAGGATAACCAGATACCTAACACACACACAAACACACACACACACACACACACACACACACACACACACACACACACGCATATACACACACACACACACACACACACACACACACACACACACACACACACAGTAGAGAGGCTACAGCTTGAATCGAATGCACCAACAGTTACCCATATTTTTTTTCCAAATAGCAGCAGTAATAAGAGTGTGTGTAATTAACATCTCCCACTGGATCATGTCTCTGTAGACACGGCTCTGACCCTAACATTGGCGTTAGGGGTTTAACTAACACTCTCCCTCTGGAGGGCTGCTGGATCCTTCTGCAGGAGGTCCGGCCCCTTCACGCCAGCGACACGCCCACCTGTTCCCACCGTGGTCCTGTAGGCTGCCTCTGCCCCTCTTGCAGCCACGCTGATCCTGCAGTGATCTCCAGTCCTCTAGCGCCCCCTGTGGATCTGATATGTTACTGTACAGTGCCATACAGCACGCTGGCTCAAGCACCGCCTGCTTCTTCCTGTTTGACCAATCACCTTGCTGCTCCCCCTGCCATTCATCTATGTGAGTCATGGGATTGGTCAGTGCGTTGGCTCTGATCACTGTCCCCTCCTCCGTCAGCACCAGTAAAATCTCCTGGGGGAGGCAGTAATCGGCACATCTCACTCTGTGATTGGCTGTGAAGGCCGTAAGAACAGACCCCGTCTCTGTGGAGATCAGTTTGACATCACTGTCACCATGGACACACAGCAGGCGATCAGGTAAGGGCGGGTGAGGGGGCGGGGCCAGGATCTGACGGATGGGTGCAGAGTCTCCTCCTAGTTTGCAGTGGAGCTGGCAGAGGCTACTGATGGTCCAGAAGTTCACCGCAGTTCTGGAGAAGGAGAAGAAGCAGGCAGCAGTGCTGGGGCCCCCCAGGCCCAGGGGGGGGGCACTGCCGTGGGGCAGAGACACCTGCACCTGGTCCCCCCCCACCAGACTCCAGCACCGCACACTCCCATCCAGAGAGGAGGAGACCAGCAGACCAGACACTGGACACAGCAGCAGGGAGGTGACAGCAGCTGGAACACACACACACACACACACACACACACACACACACACACACACACACACACGCGCGCACACACACGCATATATATACATATAGTATATACACACACACATATACACACGTACATATATATACACACACACACACATATACACACACATACACACACATATACAGACACACACACACACACACACACACACACACATATGCACAAACATGTATACACACACACACACACACACACACACACACACACACATATATACACACACAAGGGCTGCAGCTGGAACAATGGCAGGAAATTACGGTAAATGTTAGTGGTGGTGAATGTTAGTGGTGGTGAATGTTAGTGGTGGTGAATGTTAGTGGTGGTGAATGTTAGTGGTGGTGAATGTGGGTGGTGGTGAATGTGGGTGGTGGTGAATGTGGGTGGTGGTGAATGTTAGTGGTGGTGAATGTGGGTGGTGGTGAATGTGGGTGGTGGTGAATGTGGGTGGTGGTGAATGTTAGTGGTGGTGAATGTGGGTGGTGGTGAATGTTAGTGGTGGTGAATGTGGGTGGTGGTGAATGTGGGTGGTGGTAAATGTGGGTGGTGGTGAATGTGGGTGGTGGTAAATGTTAGTGGTGGTGAATGTTAGTGGTGGTGAATGTGGGTGGTGGTAAATGTTAGTGGTGGTGAATGTGGGTGGTGGTGAATGTTAGTGGTGGTGAATGTGGGTGGTGGTGAATGTGGGTGGTGGTAAATGTGGGTGGTGGTGAATGTGGGTGGTGGTAAATGTTAGTGGTGGTGAATGTGGGTGGTGGTGAATGTTAGTGGTGGTGAATGTTAGTGGTGGTGAATGTGGGTGGTGGTAAATGTGGGTGGTGGTGAATGTGGGTGGTGGTAAATGTTAGTGGTGGTGAATGTGGGTGGTGGTGAATGTTAGTGGTGGTGAATGTTAGTGGTGGTGAATGTGGGTGGTGGTGAATGTTGGTGGTGGTGAATGTGGGTGGTGGTGAATGTGGGTGGTGGTGAATGTGGGTGGTGGTGAATGTTAGTGGTGGTGAATGTGGGTGGTGGTGAATGTGGGTGGTGGTGAATGTTAGTGGTGGTGAATGTGGGTGGTGGTGAATGTGGGTGGTGGTGAATGTGGGTGGTGGTGAATGTGGGTGGTGGTGAATGTTAGTGGTGGTAAATGTTAGTGGTGGTGAATGTGGGTGGTGGTGAATGTTAGTGGTGGTGAATGTGGGTGGTGGTGAATGTGGGTGGTGGTAAATGTGGGTGGTGGTGAATGTGGGTGGTGGTAAATGTTAGTGGTGGTGAATGTTAGTGGTGGTGAATGTGGGTGGTGGTAAATGTTAGTGGTGGTGAATGTGGGTGGTGGTGAATGTTAGTGGTGGTGAATGTGGGTGGTGGTGAATGTGGGTGGTGGTAAATGTGGGTGGTGGTGAATGTGGGTGGTGGTAAATGTTAGTGGTGGTGAATGTGGGTGGTGGTGAATGTTAGTGGTGGTGAATGTTAGTGGTGGTGAATGTGGGTGGTGGTAAATGTGGGTGGTGGTGAATGTGGGTGGTGGTAAATGTTAGTGGTGGTGAATGTGGGTGGTGGTGAATGTTAGTGGTGGTGAATGTTAGTGGTGGTGAATGTGGGTGGTGGTGAATGTTGGTGGTGGTGAATGTGGGTGGTGGTGAATGTGGGTGGTGGTGAATGTTAGTGGTGGTGAATGTGGGTGGTGGTGAATGTGGGTGGTGGTGAATGTTAGTGGTGGTAAATGTTAGTGGTGGTGAATGTGGGTGGTGGTGAATGTTAGTGGTGGTGAATGTGGGTGGTGGTGAATGTGGGTGGTGGTAAATGTGGGTGGTGGTGAATGTGGGTGGTGGTAAATGTTAGTGGTGGTGAATGTTAGTGGTGGTGAATGTGGGTGGTGGTAAATGTTAGTGGTGGTGAATGTGGGTGGTGGTGAATGTTAGTGGTGGTGAATGTGGGTGGTGGTGAATGTGGGTGGTGGTAAATGTGGGTGGTGGTGAATGTGGGTGGTGGTAAATGTTAGTGGTGGTGAATGTGGGTGGTGGTGAATGTTAGTGGTGGTGAATGTTAGTGGTGGTGAATGTGGGTGGTGGTAAATGTGGGTGGTGGTGAATGTGGGTGGTGGTAAATGTTAGTGGTGGTGAATGTGGGTGGTGGTGAATGTTAGTGGTGGTGAATGTTAGTGGTGGTGAATGTGGGTGGTGGTGAATGTTGGTGGTGGTGAATGTGGGTGGTGGTGAATGTGGGTGGTGGTGAATGTTAGTGGTGGTGAATGTGGGTGGTGGTGAATGTTGGTGGTGGTGAATGTGGGTGGTGGTGAATGTGGGTGGTGGTAAATGTGGGTGGTGGTGAATGTGGGTGGTGGTGAATGTGGGTGGTGGTGAATGTGGGTGGTGGTAAATGTGGGTGGTGGTGAATGTGGGTGGTGGTAAATGTTAGTGGTGGTGAATGTGGGTGGTGGTGAATGTTAGCGGTGGTGAATGTGGGTGATGGTGAATGTGGGTGGTGGTAAATGTTAGTGGTGGTGAATGTGGGTGGTGGTGAATGTTAGTGGTGGTGAATGTGGGTGGTGGTAAATGTTAGTGGTGGTGAATGTGGGTGGTGGTGAATGTTAGTGGTGGTGAATGTTAGTGGTGGTGAATGTGGGTGGTGGTGAATGTGGGTGGTGGTGAATGTTAGTGGTGGTGAATGTGGGTGGTGGTGAATGTTAGTGGTGGTGAATGTGGGTGGTGGTGAATGTTAGTGGTGGTGAATGTGGGTGGTGGTGAATGTTAGTGGTGGTGAATGTGGGTGGTGGTGAATGTGGGTGGTGGTAAATGTTAGTGGTGGTGAATGTGGGTAGTGGTGAATGTTAGTGGTGGTGAATGTGGGTGGTGGTGAATGTTAGTGGTGGTGAATGTTAGTGGTGGTGAATGTGGGTGGTGGTGAATGTGGGTGGTGGTGAATGTTAGTGGTGGTGAATGTGGGTGGTGGTGAATGTGGGTGGTGGTGAATGTGGGTGGTGGTGAATGTGGGTGGTGGTGAATGTTAGTGGTGGTGAATGTGGGTGGTGGTGAATGTTAGTGGTGGTGAATGTGGGTGGTGGTAAATGTGGGTGGTGGTGAATGTGGGTGGTGGTAAATGTTAGTGGTGGTGAATGTTAGTGGTGGTGAATGTGGGTGGTGGTAAATGTTAGTGGTGGTGAATGTGGGTGGTGGTGAATGTTAGTGGTGGTGAATGTGGGTGGTGGTGAATGTGGGTGGTGGTAAATGTGGGTGGTGGTGAATGTGGGTGGTGGTAAATGTTAGTGGTGGTGAATGTGGGTGGTGGTGAATGTTAGTGGTGGTGAATGTTAGTGGTGGTGAATGTGGGTGGTGGTAAATGTGGGTGGTGGTGAATGTGGGTGGTGGTAAATGTTAGTGGTGGTGAATGTGGGTGGTGGTGAATGTTAGTGGTGGTGAATGTTAGTGGTGGTGAATGTGGGTGGTGGTGAATGTTGGTGGTGGTGAATGTGGGTGGTGGTGAATGTGGGTGGTGGTGAATGTTAGTGGTGGTGAATGTTAGTGGTGGTGAATGTGGGTGGTGGTGAATGTGGGTGGTGGTGAATGTTAGTGGTGGTGAATGTGGGTGGTGGTGAATGTGGGTGGTGGTGAATGTGGGTGGTGGTGAATGTTAGTGGTGGTAAATGTTAGTGGTGGTGAATGTGGGTGGTGGTGAATGTTAGTGGTGGTGAATGTGGGTGGTGGTGAATGTGGGTGGTGGTAAATGTGGGTGGTGGTGAATGTGGGTGGTGGTAAATGTTAGTGGTGGTGAATGTTAGTGGTGGTGAATGTGGGTGGTGGTAAATGTTAGTGGTGGTGAATGTGGGTGGTGGTGAATGTTAGTGGTGGTGAATGTGGGTGGTGGTGAATGTGGGTGGTGGTAAATGTGGGTGGTGGTGAATGTGGGTGGTGGTAAATGTTAGTGGTGGTGAATGTGGGTGGTGGTGAATGTTAGTGGTGGTGAATGTTAGTGGTGGTGAATGTGGGTGGTGGTAAATGTGGGTGGTGGTGAATGTGGGTGGTGGTAAATGTTAGTGGTGGTGAATGTGGGTGGTGGTGAATGTTAGTGGTGGTGAATGTTAGTGGTGGTGAATGTGGGTGGTGGTGAATGTTGGTGGTGGTGAATGTGGGTGGTGGTGAATGTGGGTGGTGGTGAATGTGGGTGGTGGTGAATGTTAGTGGTGGTGAATGTGGGTGGTGGTGAATGTGGGTGGTGGTGAATGTGGGTGGTGGTGAATGTTAGTGGTGGTAAATGTTAGTGGTGGTGAATGTGGGTGGTGGTGAATGTTAGTGGTGGTGAATGTGGGTGGTGGTGAATGTGGGTGGTGGTAAATGTGGGTGGTGGTGAATGTGGGTGGTGGTAAATGTTAGTGGTGGTGAATGTTAGTGGTGGTGAATGTGGGTGGTGGTAAATGTTAGTGGTGGTGAATGTGGGTGGTGGTGAATGTTAGTGGTGGTGAATGTGGGTGGTGGTGAATGTGGGTGGTGGTAAATGTGGGTGGTGGTGAATGTGGGTGGTGGTAAATGTTAGTGGTGGTGAATGTGGGTGGTGGTGAATGTTAGTGGTGGTGAATGTGGGTGGTGGTAAATGTGGGTGGTGGTGAATGTGGGTGGTGGTAAATGTTAGTGGTGGTGAATGTGGGTGGTGGTGAATGTTAGTGGTGGTGAATGTTAGTGGTGGTGAATGTGGGTGGTGGTGAATGTTGGTGGTGGTGAATGTGGGTGGTGGTGAATGTGGGTGGTGGTGAATGTTAGTGGTGGTGAATGTGGGTGGTGGTGAATGTTGGTGGTGGTGAATGTGGGTGGTGGTGAATGTGGGTGGTGGTAAATGTGGGTGGTGGTGAATGTGGGTGGTGGTGAATGTGGGTGGTGGTGAATGTGGGTGGTGGTGAATGTGGGTGGTGGTAAATGTGGGTGGTGGTGAATGTGGGTGGTGGTAAATGTTAGTGGTGGTGAATGTGGGTGGTGGTGAATGTTAGCGGTGGTGAATGTGGGTGATGGTGAATGTGGGTGGTGGTAAATGTTAGTGGTGGTGAATGTGGGTGGTGGTGAATGTTAGTGGTGGTGAATGTGGGTGGTGGTAAATGTTAGTGGTGGTGAATGTGGGTGGTGGTGAATGTTAGTGGTGGTGAATGTTAGTGGTGGTGAATGTGGGTGGTGGTGAATGTGGGTGGTGGTGAATGTTAGTGGTGGTGAATGTGGGTGGTGGTGAATGTTAGTGGTGGTGAATGTGGGTGGTGGTGAATGTTAGTGGTGGTGAATGTGGGTGGTGGTGAATGTTAGTGGTGGTGAATGTGGGTGGTGGTGAATGTGGGTGGTGGTAAATGTTAGTGGTGGTGAATGTGGGTAGTGGTGAATGTTAGTGGTGGTGAATGTGGGTGGTGGTGAATGTGGGTGGTAGTAAATGTTAGTGGTGGTGAATGTGGGTGGTGGTGAATGTTGGTGGTGGTGAATGTGGGTGGTGGTGAATGTGGGTGGTGGTGAATGTGGGTGGTGGTGAATGTGGGTGGTGGTAAATGTGGGTGGTGGTAAATGTGGGTGGTGGTGAATGTGGGTGGTGGTAAATGTGGGTGGTGGTGAATGTGGGTGGTGGTGAATGTGGGTGGTGGTAAATGTTAGTGGTGGTGAATGTGGGTGGTGGTGAATGTTAGTGGTGGTGAATGTGGGTGGTGGTGAATGTGGGTGGTGGTAAATGTTAGTGGTGGTGAATGTGGGTGGTGGTGAATGTTAGTGGTGGTGAATGTTAGTGGTGGTGAATGTGGGTGGTGGTAAATGTGGGTGGTGGTGAATGTGGGTGGTGGTAAATGTTAGTGGTGGTGAATGTGGGTGGTGGTGAATGTTAGTGGTGGTGAATGTTAGTGGTGGTGAATGTGGGTGGTGGTGAATGTTGGTGGTGGTGAATGTGGGTGGTGGTGAATGTTAGTGGTGGTGAATGTGGGTGGTGGTGAATGGTGGTGGTGAATGTGGGTGGTGGTGAATGTGGGTGGTGGTAAATGTGGGTGGTGGTGAATGTGGGTGGTGGTAAATGTTAGTGGTGGTGAATGTTAGTGGTGGTGAATGTGGGTGGTGGTGAATGTGGGTGGTGGTAAATGTGGGTGGTGGTGAATGTGGGTGGTGGTAAATGTTAGTGGTGGTGAATGTGGGTGGTGGTGAATGTTAGTGGTGGTGAATGTGGGTGATGGTGAATGTGGGTGGTGGTGAATGTTAGTGGTGGTGAATGTTAGTGGTGGTGAATGTGGGTGGTGGTGAATGTGGGTGGTGGTAAATGTTAGTGGTGGTGAATGTGGGTGGTGGTGAATGTTAGTGGTGGTGAATGTGGGTGGTGGTGGTAAATGTTAGTGGTGGTGAATGTTAGTGGTGGTGAATGTGGGTGGTGGTAAATGTTAGTGGTGGTGAATGTGGGTGGTGGTGAATGTTAGTGGTGGTGAATGTTAGTGGTGGTGAATGTGGGTGGTGGTGAATGTGGGTGGTGAATGTTAGTGGTGGTGAATGTGGGTGGTGGTGAATGTGGGTGGTGGTGAATGTTAGTGGTGGTGAATGTGGGTGGTGGTGAATGTTAGTGGTGGTGAATGTGGGTGGTGGTGAATGTTAGTGGTGGTGAATGTGGGTGGTGGTGAATGTTAGTGGTGGTGAATGTGGGTGGTGGTAAATGTTAGTGGTGGTGAATGTGGGTAGTGGTGAATGTTAGTGGTGGTGAATGTGGGTGGTGGTGAATGTGGGTGGTAGTAAATGTTAGTGGTGGTGAATGTGGGTGGTGGTGAATGTTGGTGGTGGTGAATGTGGGTGGTGGTGAATGTTAGTGGTGGTGAATGTGGGTGGTGGTAAATGTGGGTGGTGGTAAATGTGGGTGGTGGTAAATGTGGGTGGTGGTGAATGTGGGTGGTGGTAAATGTGGGTGGTGGTGAATGTGGGTGGTGGTGAATGTGGGTGGTGGTAAATGTTAGTGGTGGTGAATGTGGGTGGTGGTGAATGTTAGTGGTGGTGAATGTGGGTGGTGGTGAATGTGGGTGGTGGTAAATGTTAGTGGTGGTGAATGTGGGTGGTGGTGAATGTTAGTGGTGGTGAATGTGGGTGGTGGTAAATGTGGGTGGTGGTGAATGTGGGTGGTGGTAAATGTTAGTGGTGGTGAATGTGGGTGGTGGTGAATGTTAGTGGTGGTGAATGTTAGTGGTGGTGAATGTGGGTGGTGGTGAATGTTGGTGGTGGTGAATGTGGGTGGTGGTGAATGTTAGTGGTGGTGAATGTGGGTGGTGGTGAATGTTGGTGGTGGTGAATGTGGGTGGTGGTGAATGTGGGTGGTGGTAAATGTGGGTGGTGGTGAATGTGGGTGGTGGTAAATGTTAGTGGTGGTGAATGTTAGTGGTGGTGAATGTGGGTGGTGGTGAATGTGGGTGGTGGTAAATGTGGGTGGTGGTGAATGTGGGTGGTGGTAAATGTTAGTGGTGGTGAATGTGGGTGGTGGTGAATGTTAGTGGTGGTGAATGTGGGTGATGGTGAATGTGGGTGGTGGTGAATGTTAGTGGTGGTGAATGTTAGTGGTGGTGAATGTGGGTGGTGGTGAATGTGGGTGGTGGTAAATGTTAGTGGTGGTGAAGAATGTTAGTGGTGGTGAATGTGGGGTGGTGGTACATGATAGTGGTGGTGAATGTTAGTGGTGGTGAATGTGGGTGGTGGTAATGTTAGTGGTGGTGAATGTGGGTGGTGGTGAATGTTAGTGGTGGTGAATGTGGGTGGTGGTGAATGTTAGTGGTGGTGAATGTGGGTGGTGGGTGAATGTGGGTGGTGTTGAATGTGGGTGGTGGTGAATGTGGGTGGTGGTGAATGTGGGTGGTGGTAAATGTTAGTGGTGGTGAATGTGGGTGGTGGTGAATGTAGTGGTGGTGAATGTGGGTGGTGGTGAATGTGGGTGGTGGTGAATGTGGTGGTGGTGAATGTTGGTGGTGGTGAATGTGGGTGGTGGTAAATGTGGGTGGTGGTGAATGTGGGTGGTGGAAATGTTAGGTGGGAATGTGGGTGGTGGTGAATGTTAGTGGTGGTGAATGTGGTGGTGGAAATGTGGGTGGTGGTGAATGTGGTGGTGGTATGTGTGTGGTGAATGTGGGTGGTGGTGAATGTTAGTGGTGGTGAATGTTGGTGGTGGTGAATAGTGGGTGGTGGTGAATGTGGGTGGTGGTAAATGTTAGTGGGTGGTGAATGTGGGTGGTGGTGAATGTTAGTGGTGGTGAATGTGGGTGATGGTGAATGTGGGTGGTGGTGAATGTTAGTGGTGGTGAATGTAGTGGTGGTGAATGTGGGTGGTGGTGAATGTGGGTGGTGGTAAATGTTAGTGTGGTGAATGTGGGTGGTGGTGAAGTTAGTGGTGGTGAATGTGGGTGGTGGTGGTAATGTTAGTGGTGGTGAAGTTAGTGGGTGAATGTGGTGGTGGTAAATGTAGTGGTGGTGAATGTGGGTGGTGGTGAATGTTAGTGGTGGTGAATGTAGTGGTGGTGAATGTGGGTGGTGGTGAATGTGGGTGGTGAATGTTAGTGGTGGTGAATGTGGGGGTGGTGAATGTGGGGTGGTGATGTTAGTGGTGGTGAAGTGGGTGGTGGTGAATGTTAGTGGTGGTGAATGTGGGTGGTGGTGAATGTTAGTGGTGGTGAATGTGGGTGGTGGTGAATGTTAGTGGTGGTGAATGTGGGTGGTGGTAGATGGTAGTGGTGGTGAATGTGGGTGTGGTGAATGTTAGTGGTGGTGAATGTGGGTGGTGGTGAATGTGGGGGTGGTAGTAACTGTTAGTGGTGGTGAATGTGGGTGGTGGTGCATGTGGTGGTGGTGAATGTGGGTGGTGGTGAATGTTAGTGGTGGTGAATGTGGGTGGTGGTAAATGTGGGTGGTGGTAAATGTGGGTGGTGGTAATGTGGGTGGTGGTGAATGTGGGTGGTGGTAAATGTGGGTGGTGGTGATGTGGGTGGTGGTGAATGTGGGTGGTGGTAAATGTTAGTGGTGGTGAATGTGGGTGGTGGTGAATGTTAGTGGTGGTGAATGTGGGTGGTGGTGAATGTGGGTGGTGGTAAATGTTAGTGGTGGTGAATGTGGGTGGTGGTGAATGTTCGTGGTGGTGAATGTGGGTGGTGGTAAATGTGGGTGGTGGTGAATGTGGGTGGTGGTAAATGTTAGTGGTGGTGATGTGGGTGGTGGTGAATGTAGTGGTGGTGAAATGTTAGTGTGGTGAATGTGGGTGGTGGTGAATGTTGGTGGTGGTGAATGTGGGGGTTGTGGTGAATGTTAGTGGTGGTGAATGTGGGTGGTGGTGAATGTTGGTGGTGGTGAATGTGGGGTGGTGGTAAATGTGGGTGGTGGTGAATGTGGGTGGTGGTAAATGTTAGTGGTGGTGAATGTTAGTGGTGGTGAATGTGGGTGGTGGTGAATGTGGGTGGTGGTAAATGTGGGTGTGGTGGTGGTGAATGTGGTGGTGGTAATGTAGTGGTGGTGAATGTGGGTGGTGGTGAATGTTAGTGGTGGTGAATGTGGGTGATGGTGAATGTGGGTGGTGGTGAATGTTAGTGGTGGTGAAGTTAGTGGTGGTGAATGTGGGTGGTGGTGAATGTGGGTGGTGGTAAATGTTAGTGGTGGTGAATGTGGGTGGTGGTGAATGTTAGTGGTGGTGAATGTGGGTGGTGGTGGAATGTTGTGGTGGTGATGTTAGTGGTGGTGAATGTGGGTGGTGGTGAAATGTTAGTGGTGGTGAATGTGGGTGGTGGTGAATGTAGTGGTGGTGAATGTGGGTGGTGGTGAATGTTCGTGGTGGTGAATGTGGGTGGTGTGTGATGTTGGGTGGTGTGAATGTGGGTGATTGTTGGTGAATGTGGGTGGGGGTGCATGTTGGGGTGGTGGTGAATGGGGGGTGGTGGTGATGGGGGGTGGGTCAGTGGGGTGGGATTGGTGAGGTGGTGGGTAAATGGTTGGGTGGTGAATGGTGGGTGGGGGTGAATGTTAGTGGTGGTGAGGTGGTGGTGAATGTTGGTGGTGGTGAATGTTGGTGGTGGTGAATGTGGGTGGTGGTAAATGTGGGTGGTGGTGAATGTGGGTGGTGGTAAATGTTAGTGGTGGTGAATGTGGGTGGTGGTGAATGTTAGTGGTGGTGAATGTGGGTGGTGGTAAATGTGGGTGGTGGTGAATGTGGGTGGTGGTAAATGTTAGTGGTGGTGAATGTGGGTGGTGGTGAATGTTAGTGGTGGTGAATGTGGGTGGTGGTGAATGTTAGTGGTGGTGAATGTGGGTGGTGGTGAATGTGGGTGGTGGTGAATGTGGGTGGTGGTGAATGTTAGTGGTGGTGAATGTGGGTGGTGGTGAATGTGGGTGGTGGTGAATGTGGGTGGTGGTAAATGTTAGTGGTGGTGAATGTGGGTGGTGGTGAATGTGGGTGGTGGTGAATGTGGGTGGTGGTGAATGTTGGTGGTGGTGAATGTGGGTGGTGGTGAATGTGGGTGGTGGTGAATGTTAGTGGTGGTGAATGTGGGTGGTGGTGGTGGTGAATGTCAGTGGTAGTGTTAGGCTAGAAACATACTTGCTGTTTGCCCATGCGTTCGCGTACACAACCGGCTGCGTTGTGAATGTTACTGAGAACATACTAGCCTATGTGCAACGCGTGAAACTGGAGGCGTCCACTAGAGGGCAGAACGTAGAAAGGGCTTCGGTATTTTAACGATGCAAACATGTCAACACTCGAGGAGATTAGCCTTTGGGTAATTTTACGGTCACGGCAGAAAAAACGACGACAGCGATCCCTTCGTAGGTGGTTTGTAAGGCCGTTAAATCAAAGACGTTGTGAGAATGGTGAGTTTGTGTTGTTGGATATCGTTGTGTCCATTTTGATGCTGGTTAGCGGCTACACTGCCCCTAGCGGTTTTGTGTGTATTGCACCTCGCGTACGCGTCGCATTAACTTTTGGAGGACGTGCAAGACCTACGCGACAAACCGACGCAGGATACGCGAAGCAGCCATGATGCGTACACGAACGCGTAGTTAACAGCAAGTATATCTCTAGCTTTAGTGGTTGTGGTGAATGTTAGTAGTGGTGTTAGTTGTGGTGGTGAATGTTAGTAGTGGTGTTGGTGAATGTTAATGGTGGTGTTAGTGGTGGTGGTGATTGTTAATGGTGGTGGTGTTAGTAGTGGTGTTAATGGTGGTGGTAAATGTTAGTGGTGTTGGTGAATGTTATTGATGGTGATAGTGGTGGTGTTAGTGGTGGTGGTGAATGTTATTGATGGTGTTAGTAGTGGTGTTAGTGGTGGTGGTAAATGTTAGTGGTGGTGGTGAATGTTAATGGTGGTGGTGTTAGTGGTGGTGTTAGTGGTGGTGGTGAATGTTAATGATGGTGTTAGTGCTGTGTACGCTGATAGACTGTCACACCAGTGTGAGCCGTAAACACCACGCGTAACTCCCAGTCCAGCCCCCACACTCTGATGGTCATGTCTCTAGATGCAGTGACTACAGCCTCCTGTAGGGGGCAGTACACCAACCCTGTGATATCCCTGCTGACACAAAGAAGCAGCAACAGTGAATCCTGCCTGCTGTCAGAATCAACCATCAGTTTTATTAAAACCATAAATGTGTGTTTGATTAGTGGGATCCTGTATCCAAATCTGTTAGTTAACTATTTCCTAATATTGAGAGAAACTGCGCACACACACACCCAGACGCACACACACAAACACACACACACACACACACACACACACACACACACACACACACACACACACCTCAGATGGAGTTTCCTCTTGTGCACCAGCACATGGCCCTGTGCCAGGTCCACTAGTGTGATGGACCTCCTGCCTGCTGCCAGGACCTGGAGGCCTGTGTGAGGTGTGGGTGGGGCCTGTGTGAGGTGGGGGTGGGGCCTATGTGGGGTGTGGGTGGGGCCTGTGCGGGATGGCACCATCGCTACCAACGTGAACACAGTGTTCAACCCCCATCCCTCCACCACACGTACGCGACACACCATGTGATGCAGACACCACACACACACGTTCCCAGCCCCCGCTGTGACTACTTCCACAGAGCCGTCTACAACCTAGAGACAGGGAGAGAGAGAGAGAGAGAGAGAGAGAGAGAGAGAGAGAGAGAGAGAGAGAGAGAGAGGGAGATGGGAGAGAGAGAGAGAGAGAGAGAGAGAGAGAGGGAGATGGGAGAGAGAGAGAGAGAGAGAGAGAGAGAGGGACAGATGTATGTAAATATACGTGGTTCCCCTTCTTACCCCCTTATGCGTGTATTATTTGACTTCTGATTTTGTTATTTAATTAGGGAAATGTATTTATGTGTATGTATATATTTATTTTTACCTGTTGTTTACTCCTTAACAATTTTGCAGTGTTTAAAGTTGTGAGTCCAACTTTTATATAGTGTTACTAGTATTGTAAGTGTTCAGTGTTACTAGTATTGTAAGTGTTCAGGCTTTGGCAATACAAATGAAGCAATATTTGTCATGCCAATAAAGCACCTTGAATCGAATTGAGAGAGAGAGGGTGATGGGGAGAGAGGGAGGGAGAGAGAGAGAGAGAGGGAGAGGGTGATGGGGAGAGAGAGAGAGAGACCAATGCATGCAGGGCAGAATTAGGCCGATTCCCGTTGTTCATCAATATCCAAAAATGAGCTCTAAATTTCTGGATGCACCTGAAAACGAGTCCCAGTGATACGCTACATTTTAAGACGTTACAGACCCAAGAACTGAACCCAGAGAAGAGCCCCCCTCAGTCAGCTGGTCCTGAGGCTTATTAACCCTCTAACAGATAGTAACAGACAGCAGCCTCGTTCCAGCACTGCTTTAACCTCAAAACTAAACATTAACTACATCATCAAACACAGTCAAAGGGATTATCTGGAACATTGGGGAAAGAGATTCGGACTCAAAACAAACTTGAATGCTATCGGGCCCTAAAAACAGAGTATGAATTGGAAGAGTATCTCCTGACTGTCAGAGATACAAAGCAGAGACAGATCCTGACCAAGTACAGACTCAGTGACCACAGCCTGGCCGTAGAGAGAGGCAGGTATAAACAGTCCTGGCTGTCCAGAGAGCAGAGGCTGTGTGGTCACTGTACGACAGGTGTGGTCCAGACAGAGATGCACTTTCTCCTGCAATGTGAAAAATTCAGACCAACCCTTGAAATTTACACACACAAATTCATAAAGATCATCCCAAACTTCCAAACACTAACACAAACTGAACAACTAAAAATCATTCTAGGAGGGGGACACAGCGCCCCCTCGCTGCTAAATATGTAAGTACATGTCACAGCCTGAGAGACAGTGGGAAACTACCCCCCCCCCCCTTCAGCTTTAGAATGTAAATAATTATAATGATAACTTTCCCTAAATGTTATCATATATTATTATTATTATTGTTGTTGTTGTTGTTATTGTTATTTGTCAATATTATTGTCATTGTTATCATTGTTTTTAATGCTTTGGCAACACTGTACCTTATACAGTCATGCTAATAAAGCTATATTGAATTGAAAAAATTGAGAGAGGGAGAGGGTGATGGGGAGAGAAAGAGGGGGAGAGGGAGAGACAGAGAGAGAGGATGATGGAGAGAGAGAGAGAGAGAGAGAGAGAGAGAGAGGGAGGATGATGGAGAGGGGGAGAGAGAGAGAGAGAGGGTGATGGGAGAGAGAGAGAAGAGAGAGAGAGAGAGAGAGAGACAGAGAGAGGGTGATGAGAGAGAGAGAGAGAGAGAGAGAGAGAGAGAGAGAGAGAGAGGGTGATGGAATTGCACTTTGCTTTGCTGCACTGATTTGCCTGGTTACTCATTATAATACACTATTAGTGTTAAATCACACTTGATGACCCTTATGATTCAGCAGAAGTGAACATTCCAGGTTCATAAAGTAAAACTCCTTCCCAGGATTTTACTCAAGCTTGCTGGATTTTCTAATTAGTGCCAGCCAGGTAAAATTAGTGGAATCAACACAATCAAGGAAGCCTGATCAAAATCTTGATGAGGACTTTTACTTTCTGAACCTGGAATACCCACCTCTGTGATTCAGTCATCAACCTGATGGTTCAGTCATGACCCTGGTGGTTCAATCATGACCCTGATGGTTCAGTCATGACCCTGGTGGTTCAATCATGACCCTGATGGTTCAGTCATGACCCTGATGGTTCAATCATGACCCTGGTGGTTCAGTCATGACCCTGATGGTTCAGTCATGACCCTGATGGTTCAGTCATGACCCTGATGGTTCAATCATGACCCTGATGGTTCAGTCATGACCCTGATGGTTCAGTCATGACCCTGATGGTTCAGTCATGACCCTGATGGTTCAATCATGACCCTGGTGGTTCAGTCATGACCCTGATGGTTCAGTCATGACCCTGATGGTTCAATCATGACCCTGGTGGTTCAGTCATGACCCTGATGGTTCGGTGATAGCTAAGGGCAGTGCTGTATGATGATTTGGAAGCTCTTATTCAAGTCTACCTGGCACACCCTGATGTCCAGGGGCTCCCGCGCTTGGGTCACTGGTTTCAGCTGCAGGTCCAGGAGTGTGAGCGCTGCCCCTGGGCCCCAGCCCACCAGTCTCCCAGGCAGCTGGGTGGAGGTCAGGCCCTCGTACGCCACCGGCAGGGACGGCTGGACGTCCGGGTCCTTCAGGCGCCCGTCGGGCTCGTAGAATCTCACGCGTCCGCTGCGGTGGAGGCTCACGAAGCCACGTGAACCCTCGCCACAGGTCACGTGACTCACCTCGTCCTCCCAGGGGATGTGGGTGACATGCTGGAGTCTGTGGGTCAGGACGCTGGGGCCAGAGCACCATTCCTGGCACAGGGGTTCACAGGGCAATTCAATACCCTAAACTTGTCTGAACAGGGCAATACCCTAACACTACTTACTGAAAGAACTGCAAAGAACTTGACCCTAATGGTCTGTTACAACTATGTACTGCAGAACAAGACATTGAGGTGTGGTATAAATACACTTTTGACGTTTTACAAAACAAACAAAGGTAAAAGGTTTTAATACTGCTGTCGAGAGTTTTGATCGAGTTTTGATGTTGAGGGTGTTCACGTTTGAGCGCCTGGTATTAGATGTCAATCAACGCAGCTATTAACTGTCAATCACCTTATCGCCACACCCGATACGGTCTCTGTCCGGTCCACTTATATATACAGTCTCTGTCTGGTCCACTTATATATACGGTCATACGGTCTCTGTCCAGTCCACTTATATGTACAGTCTCTGTCCGGTCCACTTATATATACGGTCTCTGTCTGGTCCACTTATATATACGGTCTCTGTCTGATCCACTTATATATACGGTCTCTGTCCGGTCCACTTATATATACGGTCTCTGTCCGGTCCACTTATATATACGGTCTCTGTCCGGTCCACTTATATATACGGTCTCTGTCTAGTCCACTTATATATACGGTCTCTGTCTAGTCTACTTATATATACGGTCTCTGTCCAGTCCACTTATATATACGGTCTCTGTCTAGTCCACTTATATATACGGTCTCTGTCTAGTCCACTTATATATACGGTCTCTGTCCAGTCTACTTATATATACGGTCTCTGTCCAGTCCACTTATATATACGGTCTCTGTCCAGTCCACTTATATATACGGTCTCTGTCTAGTCCACTTATATATACGGTCTCTGTCCAGTCCACTTATATATACGGTCTCTGTCCAGTCTATATATAGGCCTATGGTCTCTGTCTAGTCCACTTATATATACGGTCTCTGGTTAAATCGCTTACGCGTGTTCAGACCCCTGACAGGTGTTGAGGATCTCACAGCTGAACTGGGAGTGTTAGTGCCCCACGGCCGGTCTGTTACCCCCCCCCCCCCCCCCCCCCCAGTCTCGCGCTCACCGTCTCCGTGCTCTGTGTGTCTCCGCGCACATATCCGCCGCGTGCCCGATGCGCGCGCTCTCCGTCCTCGCGCGCGGTTAATGTAGTGAGAGTTTCACTAGCCATCACTTTAAAATCACTTATAACAGCACATTTAAAATCACTTATAACAGCACATTTAGTCAGACCTGCCGGGCGTTCAGAACAAGGACGTGACTCTGTGTTTGTCTCTCCGTGTTTCTGTCCGTCTGCGTTAAACACCAAACACCACACAACCGTTACCGTGGCAGCCGCGCGAAACACGAACCGCGCGCCGGATAAACTCGCGCTTTAGTTTCTGACGTAAACCTCCCTGTAATGACCTCCTAACAGGACTCCCAATAAAGACAAACAGTTACAGCTGATTCAACATGCAGCTGCTAGAGTCACTAGGAGTAAAAGAAGTGATCACATCACCCCTGTTCTTAAGTTCTTACACTGGTTACCAGTACAATACAGGATAGACTTCAAGGTGTTATTACTGGTCTATAAATCTCTTAATGGTGTAGGACCAGTGTATCTATCTGACATGCTGCAGAGCTATGAGCCAGGCAGAAAACTTAGATCACTATATCAGTTAGTCCTGCCAAAGGTAAGAACTAAGCAAGGAGAGGCAGCGTTTAGCTATGATGCTGTTTTTAAATGGAACCAGCTGTCGGAAGATAGAAGAGCTCCAAAGTTAGATGTTTTTAAATCCAAGATAAAAACTTACTTATTTGAACTGGCTTTTGGTTAGTGTAGGTACCGTAAACCTAGCCTATTTTAATTATTTTATTTATCTTTTACTTAATCTTATTTTCTCATTTATTTTCTCTGATTCCAGTTTAATTGCCTTTTATTATTATCTTTAATTCTTTTATCTTTTAGTCATTTTCTTTTATAATAATAATCTTCTTATATAATAATAATCTTCTTTCTTTTCCTGTGTAAAGCACTTTGAATTGCCAGTGTGTATGAAAGGTGCTATATAAATAAACTTGCCTTGCCTATTTTAACAGCAAACAAATCAGAAAATAAAGCTTCAGAAATCAGACATGAGGCTAAAACTTTATAAAGCAATCGTCTTTATTACAAAAATAATAAACAAAGAAAGACAGAAGGTGAAAAATATATATATCTATGGAACATGTGTATCTATAGAACATGTGTATCTATGGAACATGTGTATCTATGGAACATGTGTATCTATGGAACATGTGTATCTATAGAACATGTGTATCTATGGAACATGTGTATCTATAGAACATGTGTATCTATGGAACATGTGTATCTATGGAACATGTGTATCTATGGAACATGTGTATCTATAGAACATGTGTATCTATGGAACATGTGTATCTATGGAACATGTGTATCTATAGAACATGTGTATCTATGGAACATGTGTATCTATAGAACATGTGTATCTATGGAACATGTGTATCTATGGAACATGTGTATCTATGGAACTGTTCCAGCTGTGCTGCATTAGCGGTATTGACGGGCTTGTCCAACACAGGACTATGATTACTGTAGTTATAATATATATGATTACTGTAGTTATAACCGATCATCTCAACCACATTCTGCCTTTCAATCTGTCTTAACCAAGGTCATATCGACATGAACATTGTTACACTGAGTTTCGACTTTCAAAACAAACAAGCAAACCAAATCTTGTCTGTTTACTGGTCTGTGTTTACTGGTGTGTGTATTCTGGTGTGTGTCTACTGATGTCTGTTTACTGGTGTGGTCTGCACAGACACCTGTCCTGCACACACACCTGTCCTGCACACACACCTGTCCTGCACAGGTCTGGGTCTGTCCTGGGTTTCTATAGATCAGAACTAAACTCTGCAGGGTGTTGGATCTCCAGGAGCAGTGGTTGGTCCTTTAGGCCGTTACTGCAGAGTGTCTCTCCTCAAGCTGTTAGAATGGGTTATGGGGTCGTGTTGAGTGTGTCGAACGTGTTGAGTGTTTAGGACGTGTTGAGTGTTTAGGACGTGTTGAGTGTGTAGGCGTGTTGAGTGTGTAGGGCGTGTTGAGTGTGTAGGGCGTGTTGAGTGTTTAGGACGTGTTGAGTGTGTAGGCATGTTGAGTGTGTCGAACGTGTTGAATGTTTAGGACGTGTTGAATGTTTAGGACGTGTTGAGTGTGTAGGGCGTGTTGAGTGTGTAGGGCGTGTTGAGTGTGTAGGGCGTGTTGAGTGTGTAGGGCGTGTTGAGTGTGTAGGCGTGTTGAGTGTGTCGAACGTGTTGAGTGTGTAGGGCGTGTTGAGTGTGTAGGGCGTGTTCAATGTTTAGGACGTGTTGAGTGTGTAAGCGTGTTCAATGTTTAGGGCGTGTTCAATGTTTAGGACGTGTTGAGTGTGTAGGCGTGTTCAATGTTTAGGACGTGTTGAGTGTGTAGGCGTGTTCAATGTTTAGGACGTGTTGAGTGTGTAGGCGTGTTCAATGTTTAGGGCGTGTTCAATGTTTAGGACGTGTTGAGTGTGTAGGCGTGTTCAATGTTTAGGACGTGTTGAGTGTTTAGGGCGTGTTGAGTACTAAAGAGTGCAGCGTTTCGGTGTCAGAGGGCCGGTAGAGCACGAGGGACTGTTTCAGGAAGTGGATCTCCAGCTTGCTGGACTGCCTAGCCAGAACAACGCCAGAGGTCGAGCTCCGATTGGAGGCTTCCCCAAACACTGCCATGCCTGTCACCCTGATGTTGGAGAAGAGAGAGGGAGATATAGAGAGAGAGATATAGAGATATATATATATATATATATATATATATATATATATATATATATATATATATATATATATATATATATAGAGAGAGAGAGAGAGAGAGAGAGAGAGAGAGAGAGAGAGAGAGAGAGAGAGAGAGAGAGAGAGAGAGAGAGAGAGAGAGAGAGAGAGAGAGAGAGAGAGGCCTGGTTAGAGAATGTTAGGTTAGTAAGTGAGTCTGAAGACCTGTTTGTTGAGTACTTAAATGAGAATTAACACTGGTTGTTGTTCCTAAAATTGTATGTTTATCTGTCTATGGGTATTTGTGCTTCTTGGTACAAGTTTGAATTCCTGTTTAAGTTAACCTGTTTAAATTTAAATACTAGGTAATGACATTGATTCCTGTAGTTTAGTGGTAGTCTGGATCAAGCGTTTCTTGAATTTTGACCTATCTGTGCTAATATCTAGGATGAATTCTGTGAACAAATGTAAAGCACTTTGTAAGTCGCTTTACGTAAGTCGCTTTGTAAGTGGGTAAGAGTGTCTGCTAAATGCCCTAAATGTGAATGTAAATGTAACTCTAACCCTAACATCTAACCCTAACTTCTAGCCCTAACCCTAACATCTAACCCTAACATCTAACCCTAACCCTCAGTGTGAAAGCTCATCTGCTGGTGGGTGGAGCTAATCTGCTGGTGGGTGGTGGGTGGAGCCTGCTTGTGTATGGGACTACAGAGCGGAGAGCGGGCGGAGAACCCGCTCTACTGCACTCTTACCGGTCTGGGTGCAGCTTCTCCGAGCTGATTGGACCGTCCTGTCTTTCTGCCAGGTCCCACACATGCAGGACTGACACGGCGTCCAGAACGCAAAACACAGCTGGTCGAGTTGGGCACCAGCACACAGACCGAACACCACCAGAACCCACACGCCACTCACACACAGGCTCCGCCCGTAAGAGGTAGTGGAGGCGGAGCGTACCATCACTGCAGCCCACCTACACACACACACACACACACACACACACACACACACACACACACACACACACACACACACACACACACACACAGGGGTTATGGGGTTAAGACACAGACACACATGCTAGGGAAGTGTGTGGTCCTCACCAGGAAGAAGGGCTCTCTGTTGGGGCAGAAGTTTAGTGTAGTGACTTCCGCCGGCATCCCGCCCTCTGAGGGGGTGTAGACCTTCGGCTCGGCCCGGAGACCATGCCTGGTACCCCGCATCACCAGCCCCTACACACACACACACACACACACACACACACACACACACACACACACACACACACAGTGTGGTTGAACATACTGACCCTGTCTAAAACATCACTGACCTTTGACCTCCTGCACTCACAGTGCTCATGCCAATGAAGTAGTGGTTGGAGTCTGAGGACAGAAACTTCAGCAGGAGGCTGAGGTGAGGCACGACCCCTGTGACCTCTCCAACGCCTCTAGAGGTCGAGGGGTCACGTCTCTGTAGAGAGGAACTGTGAAGAAGCTTCACCCTTCCACCAGGACGCAAACCTGACATCAGAAAGAGGTAAATAGAGAGGGTATTAGGGTATTAGGGCAGTAGAGTGTGGTACAGGAGAGAGGGGTATTAGGGCAGTAGAGTGTGGTACAGGAGAGACAGGTGTGACCTACCCAGGTCTGTTTGGGATCCAGAATCATCAGCTGTTGGCAACTCAACTACAACCTGCAAAAACACAGAAACACAGTTGTGAATAGA
>NC_135224.1:1302500-1322500 GCF_052324685.1 Brachyhypopomus gauderio
TGTATCCGGGGTGTTCTCTACCTCCAGAGTGTGTGTGTGTGTATCTGGGGTGTTCAGTACCTCCAGTGTGTTTGTGTGCTGTATCCGGGGTGTTCAGTACCTCCAGAGTGTGTTTGTGTATCCGGGGTGTTCAGTACCTCCAGAGTGTGTGTGTGTGTATCCGGGGTGTTCAGTATCTCCAGAGTGTGTGTGTGTGTATCCGGGGTGTTCAGTACCTCCAGAGTGTGTGTGTGTGTGTGTATCCGGGGTGTTCAGTACCTCCAGAGTGTGTGTGTGTGTGTGTGTATCTGGGGTGTTCAGTACCTCCAGGGTGTGTGTGTGTGTGTGTATCCGGGGTGTTCAGTACCTCCAGAGTGTGTGTGTGTGTGTGTGTATCCGGGGTGTTCAGTACCTCCACACACAGCGCTGGGTTCTGCTGGATGTTGGGTCCACTGCTCATGCGTGTCAGGCTCCTCTGTCTGAGTGTCGCGGTCTGTGTTATCCTCATTGCACTGCACATAGACCTGCAGCCATGACAACACACAGACCTCACTGAAGCCTTCCAACAACCACACAGACCTTCCCACAACCACACTGACCTCACTGAAGCCTCCCAACAACCACACAGACCTTCCAACAACCACACAGACCTCACTGAAGCCTTCCAACAACCACACAGACCTTCCCACAACCACACAGACCTCACTGAAGCCTTCCAACAACCACACAGACCTTCCTACAGACTTGCATTTATCCTCCTTTCCTCATCTCCGAGGAACACTGGAACATGTTTGTTTAGTCTATAAGCACACAGACCTGTTTTGTGTTACTGGATCCAAAGCGTTTGATGTACAGGTCATATTCACTGACTGGAGTGAGATCCAGGAGAGACTCCGTCACTGAGAAATCCAGATCAATCAACCGCAAGAGTTCAGCACAGCGTTTCCTACATCACAAACACACTTTCAAATACTCCCCTTATCAATTAATTCATCAATCATTTAATTCAATCTCAAAACATCAATGGACATCGCTTTACATATAGTCTTACATTAGTAAGCTGTGTTCACTAAACTGCGTGTGTGTTCACAGTCATGGCCTGGTGGTTAGGGAACTGGTCTTGTGTCCGGAGGGTCGTGGGTTCGATTCCCAGACTTGAGGCCATGACTGAGGTGCCCCTGAGCAAGACCCTTAACCCTCAATTGTATAAAAATGAGATAAAATGTAAGTCACTCTGGATAAGGGCGTCTGCCAAATTCCGTAAATGTAAATGTTCAGTAAACAGAGTGTGTGTGTTCAGTAAGCTGTGTGTGTTCAGTAGGCCGTATGTGTGTGTGTTTGGTGTGGGTGTGTGTGTGTGTGTGTTTGGTGTGATCACTCACTGCTGTTTGTGGGCAGTGTGACTGATCTCTCTCTGCCTCGCTGCTGTGAAGTCAATCACTGTTCCAACTCGGGCTGGACGGCTTTCTGTTTGAACACTCACTAAACACACACGATCACACACACACACACACACACACGCACAGCCTGTAAACCGACTAGTGGATGTGAAAGTTAAGAATAAGCAGCAGAATAAGACATGAATAAGAAGGTACTCCTGCAGGCACACAGTGGGCGTGGCTACCTTTGTGGGCTGGGGCATCCTCTTTGGTTGGGGGCCACGAGTGGGCGGAGCTAACCAGCTCATTCTCCTCCTCCATGGCTCTCTGAATGGCCCTGATCTCATCCCTTCTCTGCGCACTCAGCTCCCTCCATCCTTCTCTCTCTCCTTTTTCATCTTCCTCTTCATCCTTTCCTTCATCTTCATCCAAGTCCTCAAAGTCTTCCTCATAATCCTACATGAAGAGACACAGGTTGCTTTGGTCATTCAGATTATGAGCAAACAGGCCAAAGCAACTCTTTCATAATTATAATTCTACTCTTTCATGTTTATAATTCTACTGTACATGTTTATAATTCTACTGTACATGTTTATAATTCTACTGTACATGTTTATAATTCTACTCTTTCATGTTTATAGTTCTACTGTACATGTTTATCTTTCCTGCCTAAAAATGACACAATCGTCATGTAATGATGCATCATACACAACTAGACAAAGAAACAGACAAAGAAATAAAGAAGATTGTGGGTTGTGACTAAGAGGACAGAGCACACAGCTGTGGGCTGACCTCAAAATCCTCCTCATAGTCCTTGTTCTTCATCCCTCCCTCTACATCATCATCCTCACCGGTTTCATTCTCCACCTGCATGTACACAACAGGTCAAGGGGAAACCAATCACAATGTCCTGAGAAGTTTCACTTTCTATATAACATTTAGACACACACACACACACACTGCCTTATAGCCTTCTCCTGTTTTATAATTCAGAATGTCACACATCAGAAATGACCAGTTAATAATAGGTTCTCTAATGTTAACATGGGTCATAAGACAATGTGGTCATTACTGATTGTTCTGACTGTGTTGAACCACACACTGCTGGTGACGCCCCACACCCAGGAGAACATCTGACCTCTTGGTCTCTCCTGCTGTGGATCCTCTCAGATGTTTGGTGTCTCTGATCACTACTCCTGCTGTCCTCATGTCTCTTTTCCTCACGCTTCTTCTTCTCCTCTCTAGTGTTCGTTCTGTCAGTCACTGCTTCACCCTCTCCATGGTGCTGGTGATGGTGCTGGTGATGGTGCTTGTAGGGACGCTGGGTTTCTTGGTCATCACAGAGGTCTCCAACACTCCCCCCAGCCTTCTGCAGACAGGAGGGACGTCAATATCCCAGCAGCCCCCAAACACCCAGCAGCCCCCAAACACCCAGCAGCCCCCCAAACACCCAGCACCCCCCCAAACACCCAACACCACCCAAACACCCAACAGCCCCCAAACACCCAGCAGCCCCCAAACACCCAGCAGCCCCCAAACACCCAGCAGCCCACAAACACAGCTTCACACCAGCACCCCCCCAAACACCCAACACCACCCAAACACCCAGCACCACCCAAACACAGCTTCCCACCAGCACCACCCAAACACCCAGCACCACCCAAACACAGCTTCCCACCAGCACCACCCAAACACCCAGCACCACCCAAACACCCAGCACCACCCAAACCCAGCTTCACACCAGCTCCACTCACAGATGTCTAGTTAGTGACATTACAACAGACTCTGTACTGTAGGTAGAAGTTTGAAGCAGATTTCACTCTGACCTGCTGTTCTTTCTCACTTCTTCTCCTCTCTCTTCTTTCATCTGAAAATATCACAGGGGCTTTATTAGTGTACTAGGACATCACAGGAACTTTATTAGTATACTAGGACATCACACGGGCTTTATTGTTGTACTAGGACATCACAGGGGCTTTATTAGAGTACTAGGATATCACAGGGACTTTATTTGTGTACTAGGACATCACAGGGGCTTTATTATTGTACTAGGACATCACATGGGATTTATTAGAGTACTAGGATATCACAGGGACTTTATTTGTGTACTAGGACATCACAGGGGCTTTATTATTGTACTAGGACATCACAGGGGATTTATTAGAGTACTAGGATATCACAGGGACTTTATTTGTGTACTAGGACATCACATGGGCTTTATTATTGTACTAGGACATCACACGGGCTTTATTATTTTACTAGGACATCACAGGGGATTTATTAGTGTACTAGGACATCACAGGGGCTTCATTAGTGTACTAGGACATCACAGGGGCTTTATTAGAGCACTAGGACATCACAGGGGATTTATTGGTGTACTAGGACACCACAGGGGCTTAAATGGTGTACTAGGACATCACAGGGGCTTAAATGGTGTACTAGGACATCACAGGGGCTTTATTAGAGTACTAGGACATCACATGGGCTTTATTAGTGTACTAGGACATCACAGGGGCTTTATTAAAGTACTAGGACATCACAGGGGCTTTATTAGTGTACTAGGACATCACATGGGCTTTATTAGTATACTAGGACATCACAGGGGCTTTATTAGTATACTAGGACATCACAGGGGCTTTATTAGTGTACTAGGACATCACAGGGGCTTTATTAGTATACTAGGACATCACAGGGGCTTTATTAGTGTACTAGGACATCACAGGGGCGTTCTACAGCAGGATTAACTGTGGGATCACCTCACCTCTGTCCACAGGTCCAGACAGCTGTCCAAGCTTCTCTCGTCTGTCTCGTTCTCTCCATTCGTCCTGCTCTCCTGGACGCTCCCTCTCTCTGTGCCTTTCTCTCCTATCTCTGTCATGTTCTTTCTTTTTCTCCCTGCGCTCATCTTCCACATCTCTACTTCCCTCCTTTTCTTTTCTTCTTTCCTTTTCTGTCTTTCGCTCTTTGCCTCGTTCTGCCCTTTTTTCCCTCTCACTTTCTTTCTCTCTCTGTCTACCTTCTGCCCAATCCCTCACTCTCTCCCAGTCATAGTCTTTTCCCCTGTCTTTCTCTTTCTTTTCTTTGTCTTTTCTCCGCTTCTCTCTTTCCTTCTCTTTCCATCTCTCTCTCTCTCTATCCCTCTCTCTATCTGTGTATCTCACCTGATTCTCTTCTCTCTTTCTGTCTTTATATGTCTGAATGTGCATATCCACTTGGTCTTGGGTCTCTTTTTCATCTCGATTAGTTCTCCTCTCCCAACCCAGCTGTTCTCCATCCCTGAATCCTTCCCTTTCTCTTTCTTTTCTCCTCTCCTTCTCCCTCTTCTCTTTCCTCCTGCTCTCCTCTTCTCTGTACTTCTCTTGATCTTTGAGATTTATTCTGTCTCTTGTGTGTTCTCTCTCCCTGTCCCCCTCTCTCTCCCTCTGTCTCTCTCTCTCCCTCCTTACATCTCTCTCCGAGTCTTTCTGTGTGTGCTCCGTTGTCTCTCCAGTCCTGTGGGTTCTCTGCTCCTCTCTCTTAGATGGCGTTCTCCTCTGGCTCTTCTGATCTTGACCCTACAAGTCACACTCTCACAAATGTGTTGTTCTCACTCCCCCAGCACAAATCTCTAACACCCAGAGAGACCTACCTGCACGTGTCTGATTAAACCTACCTGCACGTGTCTGATTAAACCTACCTGCACGTGTCTCATTAAACCTACCTGCACATGTCTCATTAAACCTACCTGCACGTGTCTCATTAAACCTACCTGCACGTGTCTGATTAAACCTACCTGCACATGTCTCATTAAACCTACCTGCACATGTCTCATTAAACCTACCTGCACGTGTCTGATTAAACCTACCTGCACGTGTCTCATTAAACCCACCTGCACGTGTCTCATTAAACCTACCTGCACGTGTCTGATTAAACCTACCTGCACGTGTCTGATTAAACCTACCTGCACGTGTCTGATTAAACCTACCTGCACGTGTCTGATTAAACCTACCTGCACGTGTCTCATTAAACCCACCTGCACGTGTCTCATTAAACCTACCTGCACGTGTCTGATTAAACCTACCTGCACGTGTCTGATTAAACCTACCTGCACGTGTCTGATTAAACCTACCTGCACGTGTCTGATTAAACCTACCTGCACGTGTCTGATTAAACCTACCTGCACGTGTCTGATTAAACCTACCTGCACGTGTCTGATTAAACCTACCTGCACGTGTCTGATTAAACCTACCTGCACGTGTCTGATTAAACCTACCTGCACGTGTCTGATTAAGTCCTCAGGTCTCCACGTGTCCTCTTTTGTTATTTTCTAAGAAATGGGGAAAAGATGGAGTTGACAATCACAATAAGCGTTTGCTGTATCACAGTAATCCTCACCGTGTCCAGGCAGAAAGGGGCTTCGGTTCCGACAAGAAGGAGTAAGTAGAACAAAAACACAGAGTCTCGGGACTCAATCACACACGCAGGACAAACGCGCTGTTTTCATTGTGAGCTGTTAGCTACGCGGCTAGCTAGCCCGCTGACTAAAGATGTGGCGGTAGATATATAATATATATAATATAGTGGTGTGGTTATAACCCGTTATAAACACAGACGTGTTCGTTACCTTGTGTGAATACATCCCGCGGTCCTCGCTCATAACTGGGTTATGTTGACACTGTTTCCGCCATGACACCCCGACCACCACGGCGCATGCGCGGTTGAACGCTACCATGGTAACTGCGTCACATTAGCCTGACTACAGGGTGAGCGATCGACTGACGAAAACTCGCTACAACACGCGGGTCACCATGGAGACGCAGTCTGTCGCGCTGATTATCGAGACGTTCAACGTCCACACACGGCCGTGTAAAGATAACTGAGTTTACTTCGAGAAAGTCCATAAACCACACGGAGATGTTTACAGCGCCCTCGTAGTTCTTATAGACACAATAAACTACTTTAATAAAACCACCTGACGGGATCATACAGCCTGTTCTGTTAGTGTTATTTACCCGGGACTATTGGTTGTTAATAAATGTTTATAATCTGTTTCTCTGACAGTCTGTGACAAATACAAATACATATTTTCCCCAGCACTAAAATCTGGTGTGTTTAAAACACAAACACCCGTTTATCTCGGTGTTTTATGTACCTACGGACGGTGAGCGCGTGGTGGCGATTCTGCCCGCGCGCTCCGAACCCACCGACGGTACTGCATAGCGAGCGCGCGTGCGGCACGAGCGCGTGTCCAGGGTCCCGCGTGTGCGGACGGGTCTCGCTCTCCCGTAGTCTTGCGGTCGCACGTGAACCACGTGACACGCGCGTCTCCGGTGAGTTCGTCCCGCGGTCGGTGCCGGTTTGATCTCACGTGATCTAACGGAGATCTGATGAAGGCGAGCTGCACGAGCGCGGTCGCGCGCGGCGGTGTCCGTCCTGCGGCTGGTCGGTGTGTGCTGCACCTCTGAACCACCGTGCAGGAGCGCTCGGGGTCCCGCAGCAACTCCGTCTTCTTACCGCAGCGGTCGGAGCGGCACACCGGAATCGGAGAGACGGCGCGGTGTTTTATTATAGGAACCGGAGAGACGGTGCGTTTTATTATAGGAACATTACAGACGGACATATCAGACAACATGACCGATGTGGACGGGACCGGCTCACCCGGGACACATGCCCCGGGACCGGGGGACACGGGACACGGGACAGACGCTCCAGGACCGGGGGGGACGGGACACGGGACAGACGCCCCGGGACCGGGGGACACGGGACACGGGACAGACGCTCCTGCGGGTGAAGCGGCGTGGCCATGGACGCACCTGGCGAAGACGTTCGTGGTGATCTTCCCCATCTACGTGCTGGGCTACCTGGAGTTCAGCTTCAGCTGGGTGCTGATCGGGCTCGCCGTGTTTGTGTTGTGGAGCAGGAACACGAGCTGTAAGGTCTCCAGGATGAGCAGAGCGCTGGGGTTCCTCCAGCAGCAGGACAGAACCTCCACACACGACCTGGAGACCGACCAGCTGCCCTCATGGGTGAGTAACACCACCACCGCACCACTGAAACCTGGAGTAGACTCACTTTACTCACTTTCACAGGTGGAGTTTGTTTACCACAAGTTCACAGAGCAGCCATCAACAAAAACATTTGGGGCTCTGACTGCTGAATATGAGGCTCTGTGAAAATCAAATTTCATCAGTCTCTGCTTTCAGCTTTGCTATTTTAAGATTTCATTAGTGTTACATGAAGCTTTTTGTGAACTAGCTTAAAGGGGAACTTTGGAGCAAACCAGATATGGTTAATTGTCATTTGAACAAGGGAAGCGGGCAGCACCTTCAGGTCAGTTGGACCTGTGCTGTGGGTCGGAGGTCACCAGCAGCTCTGCAGGACATGCCCAGCTCAGCTCCCGGTGTCTCAGCTCCCGGTGTCTCAGCTCCCGGTGTCTCAGCTCCCGGTGTGTCCTCAGCCTGTCCACAGTGTGTGCACGTTTTCTCAGACAGAGGCCAATTACTGCTGGTGTGAAACCAGTAAACTGAAAATCACAGATGAATGTGTCCCAGTGCAGGTCATGGTGACATGGTGGTGAGGTCAATATGTCACCCAATGTGCCATCAGGTGACATGTCAGCTGATCGGAATACCACACACATCAGCCTGAAACCTACAATGTGACTGATAACTGATCTGTGTGTGTGTTTGTGTGTGTGTGGTAATTTTTTGACCTCTGTGGAAACCCAGTTCACAGGGCAAGTTTGGATGACTTTCAGCAGCAGTGTGTGTGTGTGTGGGGTGTTTATGTGTGTGTGTGTGGGGGGGTGTGTGAGTGTGTGTGTGTGTGTGTGTGTGTGTGTGTGTGTGTGTGTGTGTGTGTGTGTGTGTGTGTGTGTGTGTGTGGATCACTCCAGGTTTAGTCCTGCTGGGTGTTGGTTCAGGATCTGTTGTGTCTTTATAGCCATATAGTTGTTATATCTGCCACACAGTCATTACTGTGATTACTGTCATTACAGTCTGAAGACCAGATCAGTTTTGAGTCTACATTTTGACGTTGGGAGTAATACCAGAGCTGTTACTACGTGATCAGCACTGTTACAGTTACTGCATGACCAACACTATGTAGGATGTATGTAATCTACGTACATTGAATGTAATCTATGAAAGATGTTATGGATAAGAACCTGAGGGATACTGGACCCAGTACAGGACTGAATCATTTTAGTGCTTGTGTAACTTTCCAGGTGAACCTGCTGCATGAGGTGTGTTAGATCTGGATGGGGTGTGTTAGATCTGGATGGGGTGTGTTAGATCTGGATGAGGTGTGTTAGATCTGGATGAGGTGTGTTAGATCTGGATGAGGTGTGTTAGATCTGGATGGGGTGTGTTAGATCTGGATGAGGTGTGTTAGATCTGGATGAGGTGTGTTAGATCTGGATGGGGTGTGTTAGATCTGGATGAGGTGCGTTAGATCTGGATGGGGTGCGTTAGATCTGGATGGGGTGCGTTAGATCTGGATGGGGTGCGTTAGATCTGGATGAGGTGTGTTAGATCTGGATGAGGTGTGTTAGATTTGAATGAGGTGTGTTAGATCTGAATGAGGTGTGTTAGATCTGGATGAGGTGTGTTAGATCTGGATGGGGTGTGTTAGATCTGGATGGGGTGTGTTAGATCTGGATGGGGTGTGTTAGATCTGGATGAGGTGTGTTAGATCTGGATGGGGTGTGTTAGATCTGGATGGGGTGTGTTAGATCTGGATGGGGTGTGTTAGATCTGGATGGGGTGTGTTAGATCTGGATGGGGTGTGTTAGATCTGGATGGGGTGTGTTAGATCTGGATGAGGTGTGTTAGATCTGGATGGGGTGTGTTAGATCTGGATGGGGTGAGTTAGATCTGGATGGGGTGTGTTAGATCTGGATGGGGTGCGTTAGATCTGGATGAGGTGCGTTAGATCTGATTGGGGTGTGTTAGATCTGGATGAGGTGTGTTAGATCTGGTACATTTAGTCCCTGTGCTGGGAACCATGTGCTCATTTCAGTGTCTCTGTGCTCCAGAAGTGGTCTGGTCTCATTAAGATCTTGGCATTTACTTGCTAGTCTGTACTGAGTGTGTTGAAGTAGGTAAGAAAAATCAAAGTCCAGTACTGGATCCAGCAGGGCTGGATCTCCAGGGTGAGTGTTCTTCAACAGGGCTGGATCTACAGGGTCAGTGTTCTTCAGCAGGGCTGGATCTCCAGGGTCAGTGTTCTTCAACAGGGCTGGATCTCCAGGGTCAGTGTTCTTCAGCAGGGCTGGATCTCCAGGGTGAGTGTTCTTCAGCAGGGCTGGATCTACAGGGTGAGTGTTCTTCAGCAGGGCTGGATCTACAGGGTGAGTGTTCTTCAGCAGGGCTGGATCTACAGGGTGAGTGTTCTTCAGCAGGGCTGGATCTATAGGGTGAGTGTTCTTCAGCAGGGCTGGATCTACAGGGTCAGTGTTCTTCAGCAGGGCTGGATCTACAGGGTGAGTGTTCTTCAACAGGGCTGGATCTACAGGGTCAGTGTTCTTCAGCAGGGCTGGATCTACAGGGTGAGTGTTCTTCAGCAGGGCTGGATCTACAGGGTGAGTGTTCTTCAACAGGGCTGGACAGTATGATGATGTGCTAAAATATGTCTGAAGTTGAAGGAAGAGAAAGAAACCATGGAAACCAACGAAACCGCAGATGACATTCTGCACAGAATGACAGTACCAGGATCGGTGCACACAGGACAGATCACAGTTTGGTATTACACAGTAGCAATAGAGGGGAATGTACTTGTGTATCTCTGTGGTTCAGGTCCTCCAAGGGCTCTGCTGTCTGTCTTTACATCCATCTCTAAACTTAAATCTGCCATCAGATAACTGTGTTCCTGACTGCTTCACAGTGCAGTCACATCACACCAGGGTCTGTGGTAGCAGAAGAAACTCCCCAGAGTTAAAACCAGCGATGGGTGAGCTTGTTCTGGGACTCCAGCAAGGTTATGTGTGATCACAGACTCTTATATTTTAGGGACATGGCTCATGTGCGTGTGTAAGAGAAGGGATCATAAAAAAACAGAAACTAATTTTAAAAGGCCCTCCAACACTTCCTACAGTGGTGCCCCAGAATTTAGCGATATGTCCCCTTATGCTTATGAGTTTCTTCACTCTCTTTTATGTACCACGACATTGTAAATACACGGTGAGGGTTTGATCATTCTGAGAAGTGCACTCAACTTTAAGATCAAACATAGATTCTGATTCTTTTTTTTGTAAAGGGACAGATTACAGTTTGCTCTTAAACAGAAGCTATAGTGGCACCTCCAGAGGAGTACCTCTGTGGATCAGACACTGCAGGCTCTAATTAGATACTGCAGGCTCTAATCGGACACTGCAGGCTCTAATCAGACTCTACTGTCTGACTTTAAGCACATTTATTGAGCTAAATTTCTTCTAATGTCTTTAGGAACACCATCAGTGCAGGTGAGGAATGTGTGTCACTCTCACTCCACAATGTGGAAAACATGCTTAAATAAGCATCACTTAACCTGGAAAACATACTTAAATAAGCATAATTTAACCTTGAAAACATACTTAATAAGCATCACTTAATCCTCAAAACATGCTTACTTAAGTGCCAGGATGGTCCTTGCTTACATGATTCTGGACAGTCTGCATGCGATTGTCGTAAGTGAACACTGTTCCTGTCTGACTGCTTCACGGTTCAAACATTAGACCAGGTTCTTCTCAAGGTTACACATCTGTAAGGCAGCGTCTAGTTATTTCCTCTATTCACTGGCTCTGTAGCTGCATCATTGCCATGGTTACTTTAAGCATCCCTAACCCCTGATGATTAAATTTTTTTAGTCACGTTGTAGTTTGTTGCACAAGTGTGTCTGTTTTATACACGTCTGAGTATTAATGTTCATATCTATCTATCTATCTATCTATCTATCTATCTATCTATCTATCTATCTATCTATCTATCTATCTATCTATCTATCTATCTATCTATCTATCTTACTTATTTACCTGTGTATTTGTTTGTTTTCCAGATTCATTTTCCAGATGTGGAGAGAGTTGAGTGGGTAAACAAGGTAAGAAATGATTGCACACATATCCTGAACTCAGGAATGTGTGTGTGGGTGTGGTGTGTGTGTGTGTGTGTGTGGGTGTGGTGTGTGTGTGTGTGTGGGTGTGGTGTGTGTGTGTGTGTGTGTGTGTGTGTGTGTGTGTGTGTGTGGGTGTGGTGTGTGTGTGTGTGTGTGTGGGTGTGGTGTGTGTGTGTGTGTGTGTGTGTGTGTGTGTGTGTGTGTGTGTGTGTGTGTGTGTTCTTTTGTTCTCCTATAGTCACTTCCTCCCATGTGCACACTCTTGCATGCTCTCTCTCTCTCTCTCTCTCTCTCTCTCTCTCTCTCTCTCTCTCTCTCTCTCTCTCTCTCTCTCTCTCTCTCTCTCCTCCCCCTCTCTCTACACCAGGCTGGTATATATAGTCTTGCATCTGGAACAACCAAGTCTCTCTGTGTCCCTCTTTCTCTCCATCATCTTCTTTTCCGCTTTTCCTGGTGAGGGTCGCCATGGTAGCAGGATTACCCAGACGATTGCAGGCCAGCTGTGATATTTAAAGCCTACAGTGAGCCAAGGCTCTGCCACCTTCCAGTGGGTCATGTCTGGATCAGCTGTAATGAGATCGTTTTATGAGATCTCAAAACCATCTCAGTTGGCGTCTCTAAATATTCAGGATCACTCGCTCTTCAGAGTTGAGCAATCTGGTGGATATATGTCACTTCTGTGTTCACACTGGTGAGGAAAGTGAGGTTGTTCAACCAGAGTACAGAGAGCTTCATCTTAGGACTACACAACCCTAACACTAACCCTAACCCTAACACTAACCCCAGGACTACACAACCCTAACACTATCACTAACCCCAGGACTACACAACCCTAACACTAACACTAACCCCAGGACTACACAACCCTAACCCTAACACTAACCCTAACACTAACCCCAGGACTACACAACCCTAACACTATCACTAACCCCAGGACTACACAACCCTAACACTAACACTAACCCCAGGACTACACAACCCTAACCCTAACACTAACCCTAACCCTAACACTAACCCCAGGACAACACAACCCTAACCCTAACACTAACCCCAGGACTACACAACCCTAACACTAACACTAACCCCAGGACTACACAACCCTAACACTAACCCCAGGACAACACAACCCTAACCCTAACACTAACCCCAGGACTACACAACCCTAACCCTAACACTAACCCCAGGACTACACAACCCTAACCCTAACACTAACCCCAGGACTACACAACCCTAACACTAACCCCAGGACTACACAACCCTAACCCTAACACTAACCCCAGGACTACACAACCCTAACACTAACCCCAGGACTACACAACCCTAACCCTAACCCTAGCACTACTAGTGTGATGGGCTTTAGTACTGAAGTGTGATGGGCTTTAGTACTGATGTGTGATGGGCTTTAGTACTGAAGTGTAATGGGCTGTAGTACTGATGTGTGATGGGCTTTAGTACTGAAGTGTGATGAGCGGTAGTACTGAGGTGTGATAGCCTTTAGTACAGAAGTGTGATGGGCTGTAGTACTGAAGTGTGATGGGCTTTAGTACTGATGTGTGATGGGCTGTAGTACTGAAGTGTGATGGGCTGTAGTACTGAAGTGTGATGGGCTGTAGTACTGAAGTGTGATGGGCGGTAGTACTGAGGTGTGATAGCCTTTAGTACAGAAGTGTGATGGGCTGTAGTACTGAAGTGTGATGGGCTGTAGTACTGAAGTGTGATGGGTGGTAGTACTGAGGTGTGATAGCCTTTAGTACAGAAGTGTGATGGGCTGTAGTACTGAAGTGTGATGGGCTTTAGTACTGATGTGTGATGGGCTGTAGTACTGAAGTGTGATGGGCTGTAGTCCTGAAGTGTGATGGGCTGTAGTACTGATGTGTGATGGGCTTTAGTACTGATGTGTGATGGGCTTTAGTACTGATGTGTGATGGGCTGTAGTACTGAAGTGTGATGGGCGGTAGTACTGAGGTGTGATAGCCTTTAGTACAGAAGTGTGATGGGCTGTAGTATTGATGTGAGATGGGCGGTAGTACTGAGGTGTGATGGGCTTTAGTACAGAAGTGTGATGGGCTGTAGTATTGATGTGAGATGGGCGGTAGTACTGAGGTGTGATGGGCTTTAGTACAGAAGTGTGATGGGCTGTAGTATTGATGTGTGATGGGCGGTAGTACTGATGTGTGATGGGCTGTAGTATTGATGTGTGATGGGCGGTAGTACTGATGTGTGATGGGCTGTAGTATTGATGTGTGATGGGCGGTAGTACTGATCGGGATCTCCCACAGTCCAAAAACATGGAGGTTAGGTAAATTGGCAGTCCCAGACAAATTCTCCCTGAGTCTGTGTCTCTCCCTGAGTGTGTGTCTGTGTCTCTCTCTCTCTCTCTGTTCAATAAAAACAAGTCGTTGTCTGAGTGTGTGTACATGAATGTGTGTGTGTTTGTATGCCCAGTGGTATATGGTGCTCTGCCACTAGGGTCTGTCCTCTCTCCCCTTCCTGCACCCCATTCAGTCCCCCAGGGGGCTGTGGATCCCGGTAGAGAGTACGCTGTGCGCAATTGGCTGCCGCTTCTCGCCGGTGTGTATGTGATTGGTTGTCTGTAACGTAGCTGTGTTAACAATTGTAAAGCGCCTTGGGTATCTAGATAAGGCACTATATAAATTGAAACATTAATTCATTCATTCATTCATGTGTGATGGGCTTTAGTACTGATGTGTGATGGGCGGTAGTACTGATGTGTGATGGGCTTTAGTACAGAAGTGTGATGGGCTGTAGTACTGATGTGTGATGGGCGGTAGTACTGAAGTGTGATGGGCTTTAGTACTGATGTGTGATGGGCTTTAGTACTGAAGTGTGATGGGCTGTAGTACTGATGTGTGATGGGCGGTAGTACTGAGGTGTGATGGGCGGTAGTACTGAGGTGTGATGGGCTTTAGTACTGATGTGTGATGGGCTTTAGTACTGATGTGGGATGGGCTTTAGTACTGATGTGTGATGGGCTGTAGTACTGATGTGTGATGGGCTGTAGTACTGATGTGTGATGGGCGGTAGTACAGAAGTGTGATGGGCTTTAGTACAGAAGTGTGATGGGCTGTAGTACTGATGTGTGATGGGCTGTAGTACTGATGTGTGATGGGCTTTAGTACTGATGTGTGATGGGCGGTAGTACTGAGGTGTGATGGGCTTTAGTACTGATGTGTGATGGGCTTTAGTACTGAAGTGTGATGGGCTTTAGTACTGAAGTGTGATGGGATTTAGTACTGAAGTGTGTTTGTCTTTGCTGTGTAGACAGTGAGCCAGATGTGGCCGTACTTGTGCCAGTTTGTGGAGAAGCTTTTTCGGGAAAGTGTGGAACCCGCAGTGAAGGGAACCAGCACTCACCTCAACACCTTCTCCTTCACCAAGATAGAACTGGGAGATCAGGTAAACACCTCAGAAACACAGCACTGGGAGATCAGGTACACACCTCAGAAACACAGCACTGGGAGATCAGGTAAACACCTCAGAAACACAGCACTGGGAGATCAGGTACACACCTCAGAAACACAGCACTGGGAGATCAGGTAAACACCTCAGAAACACAGCACTGGGAGATCAGGTAAACACCTCAGAAACACAGCACTGGGAGATCAGGTACACACCTCAGAAACACAGCACTGGGAGATCAGGTAAACACCTCAGAAACACAGCACTGGGAGATCAGGTACACACCTCAGAAACACAGCACTGGGAGATCAGCTACACACCTCAGAAACACAGCACTGGGAGATCAGGTAAACACCTCAGAAACACAGCACTGGGAGATCAGTTAAACACCTCAGAAACACAGCACTGGGAGATCAGGTAAACACCTCAGAAACACAGCACTGGGAGATCAGGTACACACCTCAGAAACACAGCACTGGGAGATCAGGTAAACACCTCAGAAACAGCACTGGGAGATCAGGTAAACACCTCAGAAACACAGCACTGGGAGATCAGGTACACACCTCAGAAACACAGCACTGGGAGATCAGGTACACACCTCAGAAACACAGCACTGGGAGATCAGGTAAACACCTCAGAAACACAGCACTGGGAGATCAGGTACACACCTCAGAAACACAGCACTGGGAGATCAGCTACACACCTCAGAAACACAGCACTGGGAGATCAGGTGAACACCTCAGAAACACAGCACTGGGAGATCAGGTAAACACCTCAGAAACACAGCACTGGGAGATCAGGTAAACACCTCAGAAACACAGCACTGGGAGATCAGATAAACACCTCAGAAACACAGCACTACACCTCAGAAACACAGCACTGGGAGATCAGGTACACACCTCAGAAACACAGCACTGGAAGATCAGGTAAAGACCTCAGAAACACAGCACTGGGAGATCAGATAAACACCTCAGAAACACAGCACTACACCCCAGAAACACAGCACTGGGAGATCAGGTACACACCTCAGAAACACAGCACTGGGAGATCAGGTAAACACCTCAGAAACACAGCACTACACCTCAGAAACACAGCACTGGGAGATCAGGTACACACCTCAGAAACACAGCACTGGGAGATCAGGTATATACCTCAAAAACACAGCACTGGGAGATCAGGTACACACCTCAGAAACACAACACTGGGAGATCAGGTACACACCTCAGAAACACAGCACAACACACAATGCTTACATGCATGAACAACCATAGGCACACACACAACAGACTGTATCTACCTCAGTCATGCAAAGACACCACACACTGCACAGACTCACAACCACACACACTCACACCTACACACTCACACCACACACATACTCACACCACACACCACACTCCATACACACACACTCACACCACACACCAAACAACACACACCACACACACACTCACACCACACACACACACACACACACACACACACACACACACACACTTGAAAAACATCTTCCTTACTTTCATTAATCCTGTGCTTTAATGAGTCTCATTTATAAGTGGTCCATGTGTATACATGGTGGTGTATGTCAGTGAACTGTAGTGCTCTGTTCCTCAGACCAGGGACCAGGGTGACTGCAGTCTGACTCCCACTCACTTCACACTGCTACTGCCTTCATATGGTCGCGTCTAACCGGCTTCCCATTGTATTAGAAATGGAATTGCTTAAAGTGAGGTGTGGTTTATGTAGCACAAGGGCAGCCATGTTTGTTTCAGATGTAGAAGTAGCTTTGATCAGACTGCAGGTGTGCTTCATTTCCTGCATGTGAACACAATCTTCCTGTGCTCAGTCACTAACAGATAACTACAAAGCCAAGCCCTCAATACTACAGTATGAGCTGTGAAACTACTACAGCTAATGGGCTACAGTATGAGCTGTGAAACTACAGCTAATGGGCTACAGTATGACCTATAAAACAACAGCTAATGGGCTAAAGTATGACCTGTAAAACTACAGCTAATGGGCTACAGTATGACCTATAAAACTACAGCTAATTGGCTACAGTATGACCTATAAAACTACAGCTAATTGGCTACAGTATGCGCTGTGAAACTACTACAGCTAATGGGCTACAGTATGACCTGTAAAACTAAAGCTAATGGGCTTCAGTATGAGCTGTGAAACTTCTACAGCTAATGGGCTACAGTATGAGCTGTAAAACTAAAGCTAATGGGCTTCAGTATGAGCTGTGAAACTTCTACAGCTAATGGGCTACAGTATGAGCTGTAAAACTAAAGCTAATGGGCTACAGTATGAGCTGTGAAACTACAGCTAATGCAACAGACTCCAAGCAAGAGCTGTCAGAACAGGCAGCTGCTGGTCACTTGGAATAGTTTCCAGTTTCATGACACAATGGATTCTGGGTAATAAAATGCCACCGTCAGGCATTGCTAAATACACTCACTCCCCCAACCCATGAACACACACACACACCTGCTCAAATACACACACACACACACACACAAACACACACACACACACACATCTGTTTGTTTCTACAGCCTCTCAGGATAAACGGGGTCAAAGTTTACACAGAGAACGTGGACAAGCGACAAATCATTCTGGACGTTCAGATCAGGTGATGGTTCATCTCGTTTCTCTGGAACTTCTTCCAGGTGACTTGAGTTGCTCTGCAAAGTTCACAGTGACGTTTGTTTGCTGATTACAGTTTTGTGGCCAACACAGAGATCGAGGTGGACATCACACGCTACTACTGTAAAGCGGGGATCAGGAGTGTCCAGGTAGGACAGCGTATCACGTGTCTCTGGACTCCCTGTGTCTCCCTGTGGAGAGAGTGTTGGGCTAGAATGCTTGACTCAGAAGATCACGTCGTGTTTCCTGGACATAAGAATCCAGGCCTGAACACAGCCTATTTATAAAGAATGGGTATGTGTGTATTTATAGTGGTTCATGTAACCAAATACTGAAATACCCTCGTGCTCTAAGAGGAACTGAACCCCCCACCCCACCCTCAGCCCCTGCACACACACACACACACACACACACACACACACACACACACACACACACACACACACACACACACACATACACAAACAAACACACACACACACCCATACATAATACATATATGCATACACACAAATACTCACACACGCATTCACACAAGTGCACACATACACTCACACACACATTAACACACACACACACACACACACAAGTGCAGTATGTGTTCCATTAGATGTGCTTGCCATCTGCCACTTAGATCTCCAAATGATATCACGATGTTTAACACACATTTCAGCCTCCCCACGGTTCCTGCAGGACAGCAGGGGTTCCTCTCCTGGTCACCCCGACTAAAGCTCCCTGATCTCAGACACAGATCTCTCCGTTGCACACGTCTCTTTAGAGCCGTAAAGGTGACACTGGGTTCCGTTTCTGAAAACTGAACGCATAAATAAACAGCTTTAAAACGTAGCCAGCATAAACGTCAGCTCAGAGCGCTAAACCTGTATCTGTGTGAGTAAACTTGACACTTCGTCACCATGGAAACGGGCTGTTACTCAGTACAGTGAGTCTGGGACTAGTGTCCATAATGTTGACCTCTAGCTTGACCTCTTAACCTTTGAACCGTGCTGTCTATACATGAAGAGGCTCAGCGTCCGAAGGACAAGCTGTCGTCACACACGTTTAATCTGTCGTATGTTAATCTAGTGTTAACCAGGTTTATGTAGCTAGCTCATGAATATATGACAGACATATTCTGCCAAATACATCTAAACAGGCTGGTTTAGCGATTAGCGTTATTATAATGAGCACTATGAGGGTAACGTTAGCATAGCCGTACTGCTAAACGCGCTGTCCTCTCTGCCGCTGTCATGGCGATGGAGTTTGACTACTGCACACACTCAACTCCAGGATGGTTTCTGTCCAGGGGACACGCCACACTTCTGGGGACAGATTGCTCATATTTTCATGTTTCACATGAAACGTTTATTGTCTTAATAAAAAACTGTGTGTGTGTGTGTGTGTATGCATTGTGTGTGTGTGTGTGTGTGTGTGTGTGTATGTATGTATGTATTGTGTGTGTGTGTGTGTGTGTATGTATGTATGTATTGTGTGTATGTATGTATGTATTGTGTGTGTGTGTGTGTGTATTGTGTGTGTGTATTATGTGTGTTTGTGTGTGTGTATTATGTGTGTTTGTGTGTGTGTGTATTATTGTGTGTGTGTGTGTGTATTATTATGTGCATGTGTATGAATTATTGTGTGTGTGTGTTTGTGTGTGTATTATTGTGTGTGTGTATTATTGTGTGTGTGTGTGTGTGTGTGTGTGTGTGTGTATGTATTATTATGTGCATGTGTGTGTATGTATTATTGTGTGTGTGTGTGTGTGTGTGTGTGTGTGTGTGTGTGTGTGTGTGTGTGTGTGTGTGTGTGTGTGTGTGTGTGTGCGTGTGTATTATGTGTGTGTGTGTGTAGCTCCATGGTGTACTGCGGGTGGTGTTGGAACCTTTACTGGGGGAAATGCCGCTGGTTGGTGCTTTCTCCATCTTCTTCCTCAAGAAACCGGTGAGTGTTTAAAGCTTCTTTCTTTATTCATTTATTTTATGTTTACAGCCTATGGTAGGGTTAGGGTTATGGTAGGGTTATGGTTAAGGTAGGCGCCCTTGTACACAGGGACAGATGTGCTTTGGCGTCTACCAGATACACATCGTCATGTCACAGTAGGTCAGGGTTAATAATACTAGCACGCAGCCCTGGCTAGAGGAGAGACAGTGACAGAATGTGTGGAATGTTTTAGGAGTGTGTAGGTGTGTAAGTGTGTAAGTGTGTAAGCGTGTAAGCGTGTGCTGGATCAGTGAACACACTTCAGCCACACTTCAACAATTCCTCAAAGTCACTCATTACTAAAGATCATCGATGCAAATTGTTTGTATCAAAGCATCGTTGAATCCATATGTCCATATCCATGATTGTCCTGTGTCCCATCATGCCTTGCGATTCTATGGCTAAACTTGTGCCACCACACACGGGCTGTCCCAGGACATGGGCTGCCCCAGGACACGGGCTGCCCCAGGACACGGGCTGTCCCAGGACACATGAGGTTCAGGTCGTAGGTCTCAGGTTTGGAAG
>NC_135224.1:1327500-1342500 GCF_052324685.1 Brachyhypopomus gauderio
AACATAGACAGTGCCTCGCAGAATATTAACAACATTATATTACTATTATAATGTAATGTTATAATATTATATTAACAAAGTACTAGTGAGTCTGAATGGATCTGAGTGGGTCTGAGTGGATCTGATTGGGTCTGAGTGGGTCTGATTGGGTCTGAGTGGGTCTGAGTGGATCTGATTGGGTCTGAGTGGGTCTGATTGGGTCTGAGTGGGCAAGAGGAGGTTTGATTGGGCAGGGGGTGGGTGGTTGGGGGTGAGTGAAAGACTCTCAGCATGACCTGATGCTTATAGACACCTAATCACACTGCCAACTGTGGAGGACGGACACACACACACACACACACACACACACACACACACACACACACCCTCCCTTCTATTTGTTTTGCTCTACTGGTCTTGCTTCAAGGTCACAGGACATTTTTAGTCATTTTTAACAAATTGGAGCTTAACATGCCTGACTCAATGGTTTTATCACATAGTACATTTATGATGTGATTTGTCATGCCCATGTTTCCTGTTGCCAGTGGATTCTCAGACAGCCTGATTCAGGACCTCATCTACAGCTACCTGGTGCTACCCCACCGCATCACTGTACCACTAGTGGGCGATGTAGAGCTGACACAGCTCAGGTTCCCCATGCCAAAGGTGACGCGCACACACACACACACACACACACACATACACACACACACACACACACACACACATTCACATACACACACACACATACACACACACACACACACACACACACACATACACACACACACACACACATACACACACATAAACACATACACACACACACATAAACACACACACACACACACACACACACACACACTCGTGTACCTCTGTTCTGAGGTTTTCGGGGGTGTGTTCAGGGAGTACTGAGGATCCACTTCCTGGAGGCGCAGGACCTGGAGGGGAAGGACCGGTTCCTGGGGGGTCTGATCAGAGGGAAGTCCGACCCATACGGGGTCATACAGGTGGCCAACCAGATGTTCCACAGCAGAACCATCAAGGAGTGTCTGAACCCCAAGTGGAACGAGACATACGAGGTCAGTGTGGGCAGAGTGGAGCGATCACAGGTGTAATCTCTGCTCTTCCCTGAATGCTACCATTATGTGTGTGTGTGTGTGTGTGTGTGTGTGTGTGTGTGTGTGTGCGTGTCTGTGCGTGCATGTCTGTGCATGCGTGTCCGTGTGTGTGTGTGTGTGCGTGTGCGTCTGTGTGTGTGTCTGTGTGTGTGTCTGCGTGCGTGTCTGTGCGTGCGTGTCCGTGTGTGTGTGCGTGCGTGTCTGTGCGTGTCCGTGCGTGTGTGTGTGTGTGTGTGTGTGTGTGTGTGTGTTTCCAGGCCATTGTATATGAACATTCCGGACAGCATCTGGAGATTGAGCTCTTTGATGAAGACCCAGATAAAGACGACTTCTTGGGCAGGTACGAGGTCCAGCTCTTTGTTTGTGTGTGTGTGTGTGTGTGTGTGTTCCTGTGTTTCTCTCTGTTAGTAACTGTGTCCTTTTGTAACGTCCTCACAGGATTGCATTTCCAAAACCACACGCAAACTTAATCACAGCCATAACAAACTGTCCACACTGATCCATTACAAGACCTGTGGGGTGCTGCCTTTCTGTGGAGTGTAGTATGTTTGTTTGTTTTGCAGTGAAGAGCAATTGCAGTATGTGGTGTGCGAATATAGGTGTGTGAATGAGTTTAGGTGTGTGTGTGAGTTTGGGTGTATGAGTTTTTGGTGTGTGTTTGAGCTTCAAGATGTCACATTTACGTTTTACATTTACGGCATTTAGCAGACGCTCTTATCCAGAGCGACTTACAAAAGTGCTAAGTGTTTAGTCAGAATATGCATCTCTATCTAAACCCTGAAGGGGTTTTCAGGTTTGCCTTATCAGGATTAATTAGTGGAAGCTCATTGAAAGAATTCCAAGAGTGTGCAAAGAAGTAATCAGAGCAAAGAAAGAAGAAACTAGTTTTGAAGAAACTAGAATATTTCAGTTATTTCACCTTTTTTTTTTGTTAAGTACATAACTCCACATGTGTTCATTCATAGTTTTGATGCCTTCAGTGAATCTACAATGTAAATAGTCATGAAAATAAAGAAAACACATTGAATGAGAAGGTGTGTCCAAACTTTTGGCCTGTACTGTGTTATATATGTTGCATATGTTTTATGTTATATTATGAATGTTATGTATATATTATGTAAAATATGTTATATATGTCTCTTTGTTATGTATGGTATGTGTAACACTGGGGAGGCAGGCAAGACGAGGCGGGTGCGTCGTGTCAACATACACAACTTTTATTTGACATATAACGTTGGTGCGAATAGCGCCCTGCAACACATAACAACACATGAACGAATCGTGGCATTAAGCTTGAAACAAAGGCGAGCACGGGACATTGCGCGAACGCTCATTAAATAGACAAACTACACAAGCCCCAAGTGATCACAAGACGAGCCACAGGTGAGACTGATGAACACGCTCACAACCGCTCCCACGGAAATACATACACGGACATAACCAGACGCAGACTACATAAACACACCCCGAAAAGGAGGGGTCTGGAGCTGTTCCGTGACAGCGGTCTCGAGAGCAGCGGTCTCCAACTGTCACGTTGTGGGGGGGTCCCCCTACCGGTCACCCCCGGTTACAGCGGCAGCGGTCCTGTTTTTGGTCACGTGATGTTCGTTCCTCAGGTGGGCGGGACCCGTGATCCGTCTCACCTGAGGGTCGTTTGTTCGTCTATATACGTCTTGTCTTTGTACCAATTGACTGCTGGTTATTATTTCCTTCATTTGGAACAATGCATGGGTTTTTGGTTTGCACACTTTCTATTAACCCATCTGTGCATTTAGAACACACACAAACACACACACACCAGTGATTACTAGGGGGCTGTGGATCACACATGCCCAGAGCGGTGGGCAGCCCTAGCCCGGCGCCCGGGGAGCAGTTGGGGTTAGGTGACTTGCTCAAGGGCACCTCAGTCATGGCCTCTGGTCTGGGAATCAAACCCACGACCCTCCGGTCACAAAACCAGTTCCCTACCACCAGGCCATGATTGCCCCAAAAATTCCAGGCCTAAGAAGGCCTGACTCTCAGTCTCCGCTCTAATTAATCCCAAAGGTGTTCTATCAGGTTGAGGTCAGGACTCTGTGCAGGCCAGTCAAGTTCATCCACACCATGTTTTTTTGGACTTTGTTTTTTTTTTGGAAGAGGAAGGGGCCAGCTCCAAACTGTTCACACAAAGTTGGGAGCATGGAATTGTCCAAAATGTCTTGGTATGCTGAAGCATTCAGAGTTTCTTTGACTGGAACTAAGGGGCCAAGCCCAGCTCCTGAAAAACAACCCCACACCATAATCCCCCCCTCCACCAAACTTTACACTTGGCACAATGCAGTCAGACAAGTACCGTTCTTCTGGCAACCACCAAACCCAGACTCGTCCATCAGACTGCCAGATGGAGAAGCGCAATTTGTCACTCTAGAGTAGCGGTCACCAACCACCGGTCATTTGGTACAGAAAATAATAGATATTTTATTGACGATCAGAGTCTGAATATGTTATTTTGAGAAAAAAAAAGGGATTTTCTTCCCAATTACATAAATCGGTGCATATGGTGAGTCGTATCATTTTATTTCGTCGTATTTACCCCCCACATTTTCAAGGCCGGTCCATGAAAATATTGTCTGACGTAACCGGTCTGTGGTGCAAAAAAGGTTGATGTGACGGGCAGGGTGAGCAACTCAAAAAGGAAGCGATCACGCCAAGTCTCAGGGAAAGAGGATGGTTTAAAAGCGGAGGACAAATTCGATTGCGGTGAAAAAATCACAATTGACAAAATATGGCACATTTACTTTTTTTTTTTCCCCCATCTAACATCAGTATGTGACCTCATAAATGCGCTTCTGGAAAAATGGTCAAAAATCCCCATAAACACACTCCTAAACCTTGTAGACAACCTTCCCAGAAGAGTTGAATCTGTTCTAGCTGCAAAGGGTGGACCAACGTCATATTGAACCTTATGGATTATGAATGGGATGTTACTTAAACTCATATGTGAGTCAAGGAAAGAGAGAAAAAACTTTAGGCAATATAGCGTGATATGTATGTTATATATTGTATGTATGTTGTATGTATGTTATGTATGTTAATTATGTAAGTAAGTATAATTGATTGTATATTATGTATGCCTAATTGATTGACTGCAGTTTAATGAGTTTTAACGGCAGGGTGGAGATGGTAAACCTGGTCTTGTTTTTTCTTTACAGTCTGTTAATTGACCTGAATAAACTTCACAAGGAACAGAAGGTTGATGAGGTAATTACTGGCAAGCCTGACTTCCTTCACTACCTCACTTCCTTCACTACCTCACTCCCTTCACTACCTCACTTCCTTCACTACCTCACTACCTCACTCCCTTCAGTACCTCACTCCATTCGCTACCTCACTCCCTTCGCTACCTCACTCCCTTCAGTACCTCACTCCCTTCGCTACCTCACTCCCTTCGCTACCTCACTCCATTCAGTACCTCACTCCCTTCACTACTTCACTCCCTTCAGTACCTCACTCCATTCACTACCTCACTCCCTTCACTACCTCACACCCTTCACTACTTCACTCCCTTCAGTACCTCACTCCCTTCACTACCTCACTCCCTTCAGTACCTCACTCCATTCGCTACCTCACTCCCTTCGCTACCTCACTCCCTTCGCTACCTCACTCCATTCAGTACCTCACTCCCTTCACTACTTCACTCCCTTCAGTACCTCACTCCATTCACTACCTCACTCCCTTCACTACCTCACTCCCTTCACTACCTCACTCCATTCAGTACTTCACTCCCTTCAGTACTTCACTCCATTCACTACCTCACTCCCTTCAGTACCTCACTCCCTTCAGTACCTCACTCCCTTCACTACCTCACACCCTTCAGTACCTCACTACCTTCAGTACCTCACTACCTTCACTACCTCACTTCCTTCACTACCTCACTCCATTCACTACCTCAACCCATTCTCTACCTCAGTCCCTCCACTACCTCACTCCCTTCAGTACCTCACTCCCTTCAGTACCTCACTCTATTCGCTACCTCACTCCCTTCAGTACCTCACTCCATTCACTACCTCACTCCCTTCAGTACCTCACTCCCTTCAGTACCTCACTCCATTCACTACCTCACTCCCTTCACTACCTCACTCCCTTCACTACCTCACTCTCTTCACTACCTCACTCCATTCACTACCTCACTCCCTTCAGTACCTCACTCCATTCACTACCTCACTCCCTTCAGTACCTCACTCCATTCACTACCTCACTCCCTTCACTACCTCACTCCATTCACTACCTCACCCCATTCACTACCTCACTCCCTTCAGTACCTCACTCCCTTCAGTACCTCACTCCCTTCACTACCTCACACCCTTCAGTACCTCACTACCTTCAGTACCTCACTACCTTCACTACCTCACTTCCTTCACTACCTCACTCCATTCACTACCTCAACCCATTCTCTACCTCAGTCCCTCCACTACCTCACTCCCTTCAGTACCTCACTCCCTTCAGTACCTCACTCTATTCGCTACCTCACTCCCTTCAGTACCTCACTCCATTCACTACCTCACTCCCTTCAGTACCTCACTCCCTTCAGTACCTCACTCCATTCACTACCTCACTCCCTTCACTACCTCACTCCCTTCACTACCTCACTCCATTCACTACCTCACTCCCTTCAGTACCTCACTCCATTCACTACCTCACTCCCTTCAGTACCTCACTCCCTTCACTACCTCACTCCCTTCACTACCTCACTCCATTCACTACCTCACCCCATTCACTACCTCACTCCCTTCAGTACCTCACTCCCTTCAGTACCTCACTATTCGCTACCTCACTCCATTCACTACCTCACTCCCTTCACTACCTCACTCCCTTCAGTACCTCACTCCCTTCACTACTTCACTCCCTTCAGTACCTCACTCCATTCACTACCTCACTCCCTTCAGTACCTCACTCCCTTCACTACCTCACACCCTTCAGTACCTCACTCCATTCATTACCTCACTACCTTCAGTACCTCACTTCCTTCAGTACCTCACTTCCTTCACTACCTCAGTCCCTCCACTACCTCACTCCCTTCAGTACCTCACTCACTTCACTACCTCACTCCCTTCAGTACCTCACTCCATTCACTACCTCACTCCCTTCACTACCTCACCCCATTCACTACCTCACCCCATTCACTACCTCACTCCCTTCAGTACCTCACTCCCTTCACTACCTCACTCCATTCACTACCTCACTCCCTTCACTACTGTGTACTGTGTGGGTTGTTGCAGTGGTTCGAGCTTGAGGAAGTGGCGAGTGGGAAACTTCACCTTAGACTGGACTGGCTCCGCCCACTACCACACGCTGGGAGACTAGAACAGGTACACACACACACACACAACACACACACACACACACACGTACACATACACAGAGATCCAAATGCCCCAGAAACGAAGAACAAATGTTAGTACAAGAACCACCATCACCCCAATACTAACAACAACAACAACATCTAAACAACAACAACCTTTCACTGACAGTTGCTTTTCCCCATTTTCATTTCCTATCATTTCTCTTTCCTCCCTCCCTTTACTTCCCTCCCCCCTCCCTCCCCCTCTCTCTCCTTCCCTCTCTCCCTCCCTACCTCCCTCACTCTCTCTTTCCCTCCTTACCTCCCTCTCTCCCTACCTCCCCCCCCCCCTCTCTCTCTCTCTCGCTCTCTCTCAGGCATTAAGGAGCACCAGGACCAATCTCTCTCTCTCTTCTGCGCTGCTCGTTGTTCATCTTGACTCAGCACAGAATCTTCCAGTAAATGTGAGTGTCGCTGTCTGTACACACTATACACAACACACACACACACACACACACACACTATACACAACACAACACCACACACACACACACAACACACACACACACACACACACACACTCTCACCCAACAGCTTTCAACACACACACACACACACACTCTCACCCAACAGCTTTCAACGCACACACACTCACACACACACACACACACACACACACACACACACACACACACACTCATATCCCCACTACGATTACCAATTCCTCTTTTTGTATCATAGAAAAATGCCCTCTAATAATAATAATAATAATAATAATAATAATAATAATTATTATTATTATTATTATTATTATTATATTGTAATAATCCTTGTGTTTTCTCTCACATATGTTCTCAAAAGAGTGAGCAGCTTAACTTCAACCCTGACGGCTCCAGACACAAAGGCCTGCTAAAGGTACCATGGAAATGCATACTAATAAAACCAGCTAGGGATCATTTAGGCCACGCCTCCAGCCCCAACACCCACCATCACCCGCCCACCATCACCCTCCCACCATCACCCTCCCACCATCACCCACCCACCATCACCCTCCCACCATCACCCTCCCACCAACACCCTCCCACCATCACCCGCCCACCATCACCCTCCCACCATCACCCTCCCACCATCACCCTCCCACCAACACCCTCCCACCATCACCCGCCCACCATCACCCGCCCACCATCACCCTCCCACCATCACCCTCCCACCAACACCCTCCCACCATCACCCTCCCACCATCACCCACCCACCATCACCCTCCCACCATCACCCGCCCACCATCACCCTCCCACCAACACCCTCCCACCAACACCCGCCCACCATCACCCTCCCACCATCACCCTCCCACCATCACCCTCCCACCATCACCCGCCCACCATCACCCGCCCACCATCACCCTCCCACCAAAACCCTCCCACCAACACCCGCCCACCATCACCCTCCCACCAACACCCTCCCACCAACACCCTCCCACCATCACCCTCCCACCAACACCCGCCCACCATCACCCTCCCACCAACACCCTCCCACCATCACCCTCCCACCATCACCCTCCCACCATCACCCTCCCACCAACACCCGCCCACCATCACCCTCCCACCAACACCCTCCCACCATCACCCTCCCACCATCACCCGCCCACCATCACCCTCCCACCACATCACCCTCCCACCATCACCCTCCCACCATCACCCTCCCACCATCACCCTCCCACCAACACCCTCCCACCTTCACCCTCCCACCAACACCCTCCCACCATCACCCTCCCACCATCACCCTCCCACCATCACCCTCCCACCAACACCCTCCCACCAACACCCTCCCACCAACACCCTCCCACCATCACCCTCCCACCAACACCCTCCCACCATCACCCTCCCACCAACACCCGCCCACCAACACCCGCCCACCATCACCCGCCCACCATCACCCGCCCACCAACACCCGCCCACCAACACCCTCCCACCATCACCCGCCCACCATCACCCTCCCACCAACACCCTCCCACCATCACCCGCCCACCATCACCCGCCCACCATCACCCGCCCACCATCACCCTCCCACCATCACCCGCCCACCAACACCCTCCCACCATCACCCGCCCACCAACACCCGCCCACCATCACCCTCCCACCAACACCCTCCCACCAACACCCTCCCACCATCACCCTCCCACCATCACCCTCCCACCATCACCCTCCCACCAACACCCGCCCACCATCACCCTCCCACCATCACCCTTATTTTCTTTGATTGTTCTTATTTATTTATTGTTGTGCTCATTATTTCCTCCGTGTCTTGCTCTACACTTTAAACGGGGAATGCGTATGGAGGATCTATTCCGAGTTGTGTGACTACAACTTTAACTCAGCGTAGCCGGTGGCTTATGTGTTCACCTGTTCACCTGTTCTCTCTCTGCATTGTTCAGTTCCCTGTGACTCAACATGACTCAGTGAGTTTCTCTTCTCTGTCTGTTGTCTGTTACAAGTGTGCGATCGGTGATATCCATTGCCGTTTGTCAGTCTGTGGTTCTGGTCAGTGTATCGCAGAGTAAGTATTAGCTTCTCCACTATAGCTGTCGTGGCTGCTATGTTGGTCTCCGTGTTCGCGGCTGTAATGCTGGCCTCCGGTCTTGTTGAGGACGTCCAGCTAGTTTACTCTTTGGGAGAACTTTACTATTTGCGGTTTGCACTTCAGCTGGATTCCACTACATACGGCACGTGTCTCTCCGCTGGTATTGCTCGTCGGCCTCGCTACATCCATCGTGGACACAGACATCATGTTCTATTCCACCAATCATCTGTCTCCAGCATTCCTGTTATCTTCAGCTCAGTCCGACTGAGCTGGGCGTAGCTGTCATATTTAACAGCAAAATTACTATGCGTGTAATTGCGATACAGGAAACAGCATACTTTGAATGCATGGCTGTTACTGGTTATAACTCATCTGTATTTCTTTTAGTCTGCTGTCCCCCTAATAGCTCAGTCTCTGACTTTTAAATTGAATTTGGTGACGTTCTTACCACTGTTAGTCCCTTATCAAATTCACTGGTAATCCTGGGAGACTTCAACATCCACATCGACTCCGTTTCATCTGGTTCCACTGGCTTCTTCTCATTGTTAAATTGCAGGCAGGCGTCTTGTGCGTTTATAAGGGAATAAGGTTTAACTGTTCATCACCAGGCCTACATGGATCACTTGACCAAAGATAATGATGCCTTAAACACAGACCGTACTCTTTATTACACATCTGCTATAAATAACACTGGTTCAGACCCCAAGCAACTATGCAAAATTGTCAATAATCTTCTGTGTCCCCCTTTGTCTTCTCAAGCTCCTACACCTGATCTATGTAATGCATTTCTTAATTTCTTCAATGACAAGGTCTCAGTTATCTATCAGAACCTGTTGAAATATCAATCACATAATTCCTCTTTCATTATTTCCTCCCCAGCTACTGTCTTGCCCTCTCTGTGATTTCCACATTCACTTTAGTTAACCCTGATCACATAACTAGACTCCTCACCAGCTTAAAGCCCACCACCTCTATTCTAGATCCTGTTCCTACATTTCTACTCAAACAGGCTGTTTCTTCATTGTCTCCCTCTGTCGTCTTGTTAATCTCTCTCTTATCTCTGGCCATGTTCCACTAGATCTAAAGATTTCTGCCGTTACTCCTGTTATCAAAAAACAGAATATGGACAACGCAGTTCTAAATAACCATAGCTACTTCTGTACATGTCTTCCAATTCAATTCAATTCAATTCAATACAGCTTTATTAGCATGACTGTATAGGGTACAGTGTTGCCAAAGCATTACAACGATAACAATGACAATAACATTGACAAAGAACAAATAACAATAATAATTAGTGGTGGGCCATTAACGGCGTTAACGGCGGTCGTTAATTTGATACTCTTATCGGGCGATATAAAAATTATCGCCGTTAATCTATTCTTATAGTTGGGCTGGAAACTGGGTCAAAATGGGTAAGCAAACTATGATGACTTTCAACTTGATAGTTTAGCTCGGCTGTTTTCCTAACCAAATTGCACAGTAGGGGCGAGAACGAGTTTTCAAACCTGTGAATTACAAATCGTACGTGTTTTTACATGGATGCAACCACGAAGTCGCCAGGTTTGCTTCATGGAAAATTCATTTTTAGGAACGTAAAGTGTTACCGGAGCGGAGCTCGGAGCGGTCGTTTTCTGCATGGTCCTAGCGCTAGATTCGTCGCTATTTAAATATTTCTTTTTAACCGTTAAAACTGCAGAGGACCAAAACCGGCTTTTGAAAAAGTCCCCCCCAAATTACGTCCATGAGGTTAAATGTACTAAATGTTGGCTTACATTTCAAATATCATGTTTAGCTGAATAAACATGTTATCAACCCCTTTTAATGTACAGTAGGCTATGTAGGCTTACAAATTCATGTTTAACTGAATAAACCGTTGAACACGAGTAGCCTACATTTTATTGAGCATGTTTTTTTCTTCAAGTATCAAAGTAGAACAGCTTCCTCAAGCAGTCATTGATGCATTTTGGAAACAGGAGATGAGCCCCTGGTCTAATGCACCCTCTGTATTAAGAAACCATTTTAGTCATTATTTGGGTAGCACACATATGAGCCATTTTAATATAGATTAATCTAGATTAATTTCAAGATTTCAGTGAGATTAATCTAGATTAAAAAAAATTAATCTATGCCCACCCCTAATAATAATATATCATAACATTTAGGGAAAGTTATCATTTCAATTATTTACATTCACATTCTGAAGCTGAAGGGGGTGGGGGGGGGGGGGGGGGTTGTTTCCCACTGTCTATCAGGCTGTGACATGTAGTTACATATTTAGCAGCGAGGGGGGCGCTTCCATCAATCTGATATTTTTCAGTCTGGTTTCCATGCTCGGCACAGCACTGAGACGCTCACGTTTATGTGTTAAATGACCTTCTCTCCTCTGATAATGCTTCTCATCTTTTACTCCTTGATCTCACTACTGTCTTCTGAATTTCAGGGTTTCATGATCTTGGTTTCTCAGGTATATTTCTTGGTTTATGTCTTAATTATCAGACAGACATCAGTTTCTTCGCTTGGGTAACTGTAAATCAGACTCCCAGGGTGTTCCCCAAGGCTCTGTGTTAGGACCACTGCATTTTACTCTCTCTCTCCTCCCCTCCCCTCCTCCCCTCTCTCTCCTCCTCTCTCTCTCCGTCTCTCATAATCTCTCATACATATTCAAGGTTCATTTAAAAACTCACTTATTCACTCAACATTTCCACCCAACTTCTCCACTTGAGGTCCATTTGATGGGGTTTCTTTGTTGGTTGTTTTTGTTATTTTTTTGTTTATTCTACTTGTTTGTAAAGTGTCCTTGGGGATTTTGAAAGGCTATATAAGTGAAAATTATTATTATTATTATAATTATTGAAATGAAATGAAATGTGCCATATTTTGTCAATTGTGATTTTTACACCCCAATCGAAATTTGTCCTCCGCTTTTAACCCATCTGTGCAGTCAGAACACACACACACACACACACACACTCTCTAGTGATTACTAGGGGGCTGTGGATCACACATGCCCAGAGCGGTGGGCAGCCCTAGCCCGGCGCCCGGGGAGCAGTTGGGGTTAGGTGCCTTGCTCAAGGGCACCTCAGTCATGGCCTGTCTGGGAATCGAACCCACGACCGGTCACAAGACCAGTTCCCTAATCGCCAGGCCATGACTGCCCCTGTTTATTATGCCCCTTATTACTATTATTACTATTATTATTATATGTGTTATTAGTTATATGTGTGATCAGTTATATCTGTGATCAGTTATATCTGTGAACACAGATTCTGTCTGTGTGGCTCCATGTTTACTGTTATGTGTTGTTTTGCAGTCTGGACGGAAAGTAAACAATGACATGAACCCCTACGTGCAGCTCACAGTGGGCCAGAAGACCTACGACAGCAAGGTCAGGATGGGACGCACTAACATCACACCAACACTGTGTCAGTGCTGAACATCACACCAACACTGTTTCAGTGCTGAACATCACACTAACACTGTAATAGTACTGAACATCTCAAAACACTGTAACAGTACTGAACCTCCCTGTAACACTGTAGCAATCCTGCAATATGACAGCAACACTAACAGTACTGGAATATTACACCGACACTGTAACGGTCCTGGAACATCACAGTAACACTGTAACAGTTCTGAAGTTTAAAGGAAAACTTACACTACTGATTTCAGGTGCGCTACAGGACATGTAACCCCTTGTGGGAAGAAGCATTCCACTTCCTGGTTCATGACCCCCGTATTCAGGAGCTTCAGGTGGAGGTATGACAGCAGACACACACACACACACACACACACACACACACACGCGCGCGCACACACACACACACACACACACACACACACACACACACACATTCACATACACACACGCACACACGCGCACACGCACACCCATACGCACACGCACGCACGTGCACACACACGCACGCGCACACACACACACACACATATACACACATACACACACACACACACACACACACACACACACACACACACACACACACACACACACATAAAGATCCACTCTGCATGTGCACTATACACATTATGAATTCAATGTTACCATATTTTTTTTCGGACTATAAGGGGCACTTAAAATCCATAAATTTTCTCAAAAATCATCAGTGCACCTTATAATCCACTGCACGTTATGTGTTTACTGTGTTTACTGACCTCGAACCGATTTTATGTAGTACACTGCGCTCAAAAATCTGTCAATGTTTTAGTACGAGTTTGGTAAGCCGCACCGCTGGATGGATTGTTGGAGCACTACGGCTATCGTAGTCAGGAGCCTTGTGGAGTAATAGATACTGTGCTTCAACATAATATGGTGTGTGTACAAGGACCCCAAAATGGCACCTGTTAAGAGGCATGATTGAATGACAGAGGGTGAACACACATCCACCAGGACAGAGGTAATGCCGGGAGAGCTACGGGGCAGTCATGGTCTGGTGGTTAGGGAACTGGTCTTGTGACCGGAGGGTCCCGGGTTCGATTCCCAGACCTGAGGCCATAACTGAGGTGCCCTTGATCAAGGCCCTTAACCCTCAATTGCTCACTTGAATAAAAAATGAGATAAAAATGTAAGTCGCTCTGGATAAGGGCGTCTGCCAAATGCCATAAAATGTAAAATGTAAAAAAGTTACGCCAGTATCTGTCAATGGACCGTGGATGTCTGGACTAAACATATTTCTGAACACAAAGGAGTCTGTACCACACACTGGGAGTCTCTCATACTCATAGTAGCACACCGTGGAGAGAAACAGCTGTGAGCAGACTGCACCATCATGCATTCATTTTGTATGTGAATTCACTGCTTCATTTGTTAAATACAAATTCACACCTTTTGTTTTTTTCTGAAAACACAAGTTAATGGAATAGATATTTTAATGTTTCAGGGTTCCCAGCATCTCCATGTTCACTATAATGACTGAACTTCATTGTGGTCTATATATTTATATACATATATTACAATGAAGTATATATATTTATGATGTGTACATTTATTAATATATATTTGAAGTAAAAAGAAATGTAGTTTTACATGGATCACGTACCTGTTTTCAATTCAGGTTTTGTTGTTTTAAAATGTGTCGTGTTTTTGCATCGTAACACTTCAGATGGTGTACGAGTATTTCAATGTGGCAAGATTTCCTCTCCATGTAAAACTCTGATTTATAAAATCAGGCTATTTCTACTGGGACCCCCCCCCCCCCCCACACACACACACACATATTTACATGAAATAAGTAAAAAAATGGACACACAGAAGAGGTGTGAAGTGTGTCTATGTGTGTTCATATTAGTCAAAATATGATGACTGTTCCAGGTAAAGGATGACAAACACAAGTGCATGCTGGGAAGTGTACAGGTGGCGTTGACAGCTCTGCTGGCAGAAGAGGACATGATACTGACTCAGGAGTTTGACCTGAACAACTCCGGGCCCAACAGCACACTCCAACTCAAGATGGTGCTCAGGGTTAGTGCACCTGTGTATATTCAAGATCATAACAACGATTAGAATAACTACAGAATAACTGTAGAATAACTATAGAGTAACTATAGAATAGCATAACTAGAGTAACCATAGAATAACTAGAACACTGTATAATAACTACAGAATAACTGTAGAATAACTATAGAATAACTGGAATAACTAGAATATCTATAGAATAACTAGAAAACTGTAAAATAACTAGAATACCTATAGAATAACTATAATATAACTAGGATAACTGTGGAATAACTAGAATAACTACAGAATAACTAGAATAATTAGAATAAGTATAGCATAACTAGAGTATAGAATAACTAAAATAGAATAACTGTCGATACAATAACAGTAGAATAACTATAGCATAACTGGAATAACTGTTGAATAACTATAGTCAAATGTATGTGTGTGTGTGTGTGTGTGTGTGTGTGTGTGTGTGTGTGTAGATTCTTTGTCTGGATAAGGACTCCGCCTCCATCCAGCCCTCTGCAGTGCAGATCCGGCGC